>NC_037671.1:123387627-123660540 GCF_003255815.1 Theropithecus gelada | reverse complement strand
GGAGGGAGGGAGGGAGGAAGGGAGGAAGGGAGGAAGGGAGGAAGGGAGGAAGGAAGGAAGGAAGGAAGGAAGGAAGGAAGGAAGGAAAGAAAGGAGGGAGGGAGGGAGGGAGGGAGACATTTACATCAGTAGACTTTGAGTAAAGCAGATGACCTTCATACTGTGGTGGGCCTTGTCTAGTTGGTTGAAGGACTAAGAGGGAAAGACTGAGGTCCCCTATGGAGGAAGGAACTCTGCCTCCTGATGACCCTCGGACTCGAGATGGCAACAGTGGCTCTCCCTGGGTCTCCAGCCTGCCCTGCAGATTTCAGACTTGCCAGCCTCCAACAATCACATGAGCCAGTTCTTTACAATAAATCAGCTTCTCTCTTTCTCCCTCTATGTATCTATACACACACACACTATCTGTAGAGAGAAATGGGATCGGAAGGATACGTGTCTACAGACATACACATACGCATACATCCATCAAGAGTGTGCTTATGTGTCCTACTGGTCCTGCTTCTCTGGAGAGCCTTGACTGGCACAGGACTGTCTGCTGGAGGATGGGCATCTAGCTGCTGGAAGGGGAGATTCTGGCCTTGGCTATAGGCTCCCCTGAACCCAGCAGGGTGGGGACCACATGTACCCTCCAGAGCCTCCTCACTCTCTTCCCGGTGAGAGTCGTCCTCCCAGCTCCTGGCAGGCAGATCGGGACACACCGTGGAGCTCCACAAGTGCTTGTTGATTGAACAAAAGGCCTGAGCTTCCCCCACTGTGCTCTGCCACCCTTGACACTGGCGTGACAGCAGGAGACTCCTGTAGGGCTGGCCAAGGTGCTGGACACCAGCACCCTCGCTCACTGCCACAGGAGCAAGCTCCAGGCAGCGAGGGCCAAGGCCAGGCCAGGTGGAGCCCACCCTCTCTCTATCCCTCTGTCTCTGTCTTATTTTGCCTTGTCTCTATATCCAAGCCCCAAATTGCATCTCTTGTTTTTTGCTATAGGCTTCAAAAATGTACACAATCTATAAAATGTCTCAAAAATGTACACAATTTACAACTTACGAGATAATTAAAGTAAGAAATCCAAGTACTTCCCATTAAAAAAGTCCAAATCTCCAAAGCAAGGACTCTGACCAGAACCAAGAAGGGTGTCCTGGGGTCAAGAAGGCCCTGGGGCCACGGGGCTCTGCTGGGTGGAGGCGCCAAGCCGCAGCCCCAGGGAGGTTGAGGGGCCAGTTCTGAGTCTGTCCTCCTCCTCAGAGGCGGATTCCTGGATCACCGGGAGGAAAGGTGACCCAGATTCCTTTCTTGTCCCCAAGGCAGTGAGCTCGGCCACAGGCTGTCTCAAACGTCCAGGGTCAAGGGGACAGGGAGAAAGTGGACAGCGTCAAGAGGGACGCGAGAAAGAGTTGGTTGGCAGGAGTTGGAAAGTTCTTCCACCTGGGAACTCCCTCCGCAGGGTAAAGGCGCCTCCAAAGCAAACACTGGCTGATCAGCCAGCAATCTCCCTTTGTGTGCGCCCGCCTGGCTGCTGGTGGGAGCTGTTCCGGGTCACCCTCCCAGCCCCTCCTGTTGCTCGAGGCTGTCCCAGTGCTGCAGGCCCTCATCCTGCACTGACCCTCAGAACTCAAGGACCCCTGCCTCCTGCCTCCCAGGCCTCCCCACTGCTGGCCCTTGTGCTCAGACACACGGTAAATGCAAATGCCCGTGAGCTCTCCCCTTAGCATCTGGGCAGCTGACTACACAGACACTGTGCCTCAGTTGAAAGGGAAACAGGGTTAGAAGCCAGCCGAAGGCGTCCAAGCCAGGGCTGCTGGCTTCGTGACCTGTCTGCAATTCGCCAACACCGAGGATCATCAGCATATAAACTGGGAGAATCCTTGGCCACCGGGAACCTGCCCCGCCTGGACGATGGATTCTTGGTTATCAGGAGAGACGCCCTGCCCTGCACCCCCTGCTGGGAGGGGAGGTCCTTCCCCAAGGAGCTGCCACTGGACCTCTGGAGGACCCCCACACTCTACCCTCAGAACCCTCCAACACCACCTGCTGTCTCTAGGTTTCAGGGACATCAGGGGCTGGGCCTGAACTCCGGATAGGGCTGAAGTCCCGTGCCCTCACACCCGTGGTCGCCTTTGGAACCGCGTCTCCCAGAGGCCCTCTCAACCACAGCCACTCGCCCTGTGCAGGGCCTTGCATAGGGGAAGGGGATGCCCTGGGGCTTTTCTCCGCCTTGGGAGAGCAGTGAAGCCTCAGTGCCGAGACCCTGGGCATAGACAAAGCAGAGTGGAGCGCCAGCCAGAGCTCGCCCCACAAACACAGCGGCTCCAACGCGACAGTGAACGTCTGGTCTGGCGGTGACGGACATGATCCACAACCAAAGCAATGGGTCCTGGCCCGGGTTTTCCAGGCAGCTCCCGAATTCCCCCAACCCCTGCCCTGCCCTCAATTTGTTTCTTGGTTGTTAAAGTACTTTAAGCCTTTAAGAAATAAACGATGCCAAGAACAGGGTTGGGAGGCTTTGACTTTCTTCCCTCATTCCCTCCAGACTAATTTTCTTTTCATTTCTAAAATCACAGACTGATGACACCAACCACAAAACCAAACAGCAAAACTGGACTCCCCAAAGTCAACACCCCTCTGACCCACAGGGTCCTCCTTCCACTCCACCCAGGGGTCCCACAGCTTCCAGAGCAGCCCTGAGATGGAGTTAGGGTTCTGCTCCAGGCGGAGATTAGAGAAGGAGGAGACTGAGACAGGGGCACTCTCGCTTCTACTTTGAGGCACAGAAGGGGCCGGGGCCACCTGCACTGAGGGAAGCGCTGACCCCTGTCCACATTCACAATGGTCGGAAGAGAAACTGGGGATGGAACCCAAGGGCACCACGTGGGACGGTCGCAGCAAGACGGCTTCATTCAGAAGGATCCTAAAATCTCACGCTCCCTTCACAGCGCCTGACAAGGCGCTGCAGACCCTGGGAGGATGATGCGTGGGTCCCGGTGTCCTGTGCAGGGACACCCTGGCTCACTCACTCCCCTAGACAGAGGCCGGCTTGTTCTGGGGGAGCCTGGGAGAGGTCGGTTCAGGCAGAGGTCTTGCTCCTCCTCAGGCAGTAAGGCAGGGGGATACTCAGCCACCGCTGGTCAGCACTGAGCTTCATCTCCATCTGTCCGTGCCCCGAGTAGCCTCCCTTGGCTTGGCTGGGGAGAGAGGGCCAGGGCTTGTCTGTGCTGCCAACCTCAAGCCCCCACTATAGATGAGAAGCCCCCAGTCCTTTGCAGCACTGGATACAGGTGCTGCCACTCACTTCCTGGGGCAGCAAAAAGTGCACATGAAGCACTTTGGGTTCTTACAGCTCTTCCATGCGACGCAATCCGGCTGAAGGGTCTGTGGAGCCCAGGGGGCTGGCCCCGCCCCCCCACCTGCCGTCTGCATGTACTAGAACTCCAGGTAAGAATTCACATAAATCCAGGAGCCTGCTACTGCACAGAGGCTTCCCGGAAGCCCCTGGAGTCAACAGCCCCTCAGAACAGCACACTCGGCACTGTGCATGTGTGGTGTGTGCATGTGTACATGTGAGTGGTGTGTAACTGTGCATGTGTGTGGTGCATGCATGCATACGTGTGAGTGGTGTGTGTGTGCATGTGTGTGGTGTACGCATGTGTACATGTGAGTGGTAATTGTGTGCGTGTCTGTGGTGTGTGCATGTGTACATGTGTGAGTAGTGTGTTATTGTGTGTATTGTGTGGTGTATGTATGTGTACATGTGAGTGGTGTGTAACTGTGTGCATGTGTGTGGTGCAGTGTGTGTACATGTGTGAGTGGTGTGTGTGTGCATGTTTGGTACATGCATATTTACATGTGTGAGTGGTGTGTGTGTACATGTGTAGTGTGTGCATGTGTAAATGTGTGAGTGGTGTGTAATTGTGTGCATGTGTGTGGTGTGTGCATGTGTACAAGTGTGAGTGGTGTGTAACTGTGCACATGTGTGGTGTGTGCATGTGTACATGTGTGAGTGGTGTGCAATTGTGTGCACGTGTGTGGTGTGTGCATGTGTACACGTGTCAGTGGTGTGTAATTCTGTGCATGTGTGTGGTGTGTGCATGTGTACATGTGTGAGTGGTGTGCAATTCTGTGCATATGTGTGGTGTGTGCATGTGTACATGTGTGAGTGGTGTGTAATTGTGCCTATGTGGTGTATGCATGTGTACAAGTGTGAGTGGTGTGTAACTGTGTGCATGTGTGTGGTGTGTGCATGTGTACGTGTGAGAGTGATGTGTAAATATTTGTGTACATTATGGATGTGTGTGGTGCGCCCGCCCCCTTGACCTCCGGCAGACGCGGCCCCTGGGCATTTCTGCAAGTGAGGCCTGAGCGATGCTTACTTCTGATCACACAGAGGCCAAAGAACTGGGTGTCTCTGATGCTCACCGCGTTGCACACTTGCTGGAAAAGCTCCCGGCCAGTGGCCTTCACCTGCAAAAGAGGTGGGGAGGGGCTCAGGGAGAGGCTGGCACCTGTCCCCAGGGAGGCCACCTGAGCAAACGAGGCCCAGTAGGGCACCAGGGGGACCACCCAGTCAGGCACTCCCTGCAGCTAACAGGTCTGGGTCCCTCACTCTCTCCCAAAGCTGAAGGCTAAACACCAGCCACATGCCCATCAGAGCACCTGTGAGTGCAGGGGAGTGAGGGGGGAGGGGGTGGGGTGCTCTGGACGGTGGATCAGGGCTGCCCCCTCCATCACTGTCGGTCCCTGGTGTGAGGATTTCCCGAGCTCAGTCAGGGACACATGATGCAGCGTCACCTCCAGGGCCGCCCTCTGGGCTCTGTCCTCACACAGCACAAATGAATGCTTGGTCTGCCATGAGCGTGAGCATAGGTGTCTCTCATCATCCATCGCCCAACTGATGCGAGTGATCCCAACAGTGTTCCTACAGCTGAGCCTCTGACAGCAGCCTCTAAACACCCAGCGTCTGGTGCGTGTCCCTGTTTCCGGTGTCCAGTGTCCACATTTCCGGCATCCCGTGTCCACATTTCCGGTGTCCCGTGTCCACATTTCCGGGGTCCCGTGTCCACATTTCCGGTGTCCCGCACGTGAGGCTACTTCACACCTGTTCAGCCCCGTAATGGCTGGGACTGGCGGGCGTCCCCTGCAGAGCTCTCCCTGACTCCTGTCTGTTGCAGCTGTGGGGCGCATCTGTGGCCACCGGGCAGGAGAAGCGGCGTTCTCGGGCGGAATCGCAGCGCGCCAAACCTGTGACCGATGGTGCCGGCCAGTAGCTGTGCGCTTTGCTCTCAGACTCTCCCGAGGACCCTCACTTGGGGCTCCAGGAGGAAATCTCACAGCAGGGCACAGCTGGGGCAGCTGGATCTGCAGGACGCCATTTTGCGGTTCTTCATTTGTACAGTCTCAAGTCAAATGAGGTATCCAGCTTACTCATCCTGAGTTAATCCTGAGTTACTGTAAGACCGGCTACCTTATTGATATGGTTTGGCTGTGTCCCCACCCAAATCTCATCTTGAATTGTAGTTCCCATAATCTGCCCGTGCTGTGGGAGTGACCTGGTGAGAGGTTATTGAACCATGGGGGCGGTTTCCCCCATCCAGTTCTGATAGCGAGTGAGTTCTCATGAGATCTGATGGTTTTATAAGGCGATTTCCCCTTTGCTGGGCACTCATTCTCTCTCCTGCCACCCTGTGAAGAGGTGCCTTCTGCCATGACTGTAAGTTTCCTGAGGCCTCCCCAGCCATGTGGAAGTGTGAGTCAATTAAACCTCTTTCCTTTATAAATTACCAAGTCTTGGGTATGTCTTTATTAGCAGCATGAGAACAGACTAATACGATTATTGTCTGCTTAACGTGGTGAAGGGCAGGTCCCACAATGGTAGTAACACAGATCTTCAGTGATGGTCTTCCCAGCCCATCCCTTTCTAATAACTGGGCTTGACACATATTTGGTTGAATACAGGGTTCCTGTCTAACTGCAGACACAGGTGTGCACACACTCCGATAGAGGGTTCCCTGTCTAACTACAGATACACACAAGTACACACCCTGATAGAGGGTTCCTGTCCAGCTGTAGACATGGATGCGTGCACACCCCAACAGAGGGTTCCTCTCTTACTGCAGACACAGATGCACACACACCCCAATAGAGGGTTCCTGTCCAACTGCAGACACATAGGTGCGCACACCCTGATAGGAAGTAGGCTCTGTGGTTGCCAACTTGCTGGGTCCAGCAGGGGCCACAGGAGTTGCAGAGGCACTTCAAGGGGCTCAGTCAAAAACAGACGAGCATGACTCACCCAGGGGGTCCACTGTGTTCTGGCTGCATGATCCCTCAGTTAAAATCTTACTGTGAAGTTCAGTGCAAGAAACATAAAAGTTCCAGCTCTTATGGGGCAGGGGGCCAAAGCCACAGCATCTTCCCTGCAACAGGTCCTCTTATGACCCCTCCCCCAAGCCTGAGGCACGGCTGGGGACCCCAGGAAACTATGGGACACCCCCCATTACCTCAACTCCAGCTTCCCATTGCCGGGTGGGGACACAGAGTCTTGGGGGAGATTTTGCCACAAATATAGACATGGGCATTTACTTAAACACAGAACTCTTATCTCCAGGCAGACAAGAGATTCCCAGGGGAATCTTGAACCAAGATATTACTAGCAAGTCATATTTCATTCCAGGTAGCGTTGATAAATTAGCTACGCAGAAAGTCATTATTCTTTAACAAACCACTCTCATTTTAATTACACATTTTCATTATCCACATTAATCATTAAAATGAAAGTACTCTCTCAACTCCTGTCCCCACAAACTCAACTGAAACAGGTAGACAAAATGGGGGAAAAGGAAACAGAGAAGCAGAGAGACAGTGACGTCTGAATACAAGACAGGAGCTACCCCTTGGAAACCAGCTTCCTGGTGCTCTTCCCTCAGCGCTCCCAGGAGGGATGTGCTGAACCATAAACTTATTTCTCACAGCAACGTCTATCAGTGATGTTTCCTTCACAGGCCCAGTGAAAGGGCTGACCGTCCGACACCTCACAGGCACCTGGCGTAAGCAGAGTGAGGCGGTCCAGGGATTTCTCAGTACACAGGCTGTGTCCTAAGGCTCTGCTCACCCCATACCCCTGCTCACCCCCTACCCCTGCTCACCCCCATGGCTCTGCTCACCCCCACAACCCTGCTCACCCCCACGGCCCTGCTCACCTCCATGGCCACCCAGGGCCCTGCTCACCCCCATGGCCCTGCTCACCCCCATGGCCACCCAGGGCCCTGCTCACCCCCACGGTCAGCCGCAGCTGCTCCTGGCTGGGCAGCAGCACGAGGACATCCCTGTGTTCTGAGGCCATCGCGTCCATTCCCAGGGTGGGCTCCTGCCGGTTGCCTGCAGGCCTCTCAGGACTGGGCTCCATCCATTGCGCCCCTGAAGGAAGGAACGTGTCAGGGTTTGTCTGGGTGGGGTCTATGCCCCACCCTCTCGGGGGCACCGCCATGCTGACGTTACTGGGCCCTCCCCGGCCATGGGTCACGGGTGGGTGCTCAGCACCTCCCAGATCACAGCTGTGACTTCCGGGACCCGCCCTTGCTGAGCTTCTCACTGGGAAGGGAACTGAGAGGGAAGCCTGGGCTGGGAATCCAGCGTGGCCAAGCCAGGGCAAGGGTCAGAGCTGCAAATAGCTGGGTGTGTGGAGGGTGCCTGGAATGCAAATAAACAACCTCAGGGCACCGGCCATGCAGCGCTCCCGTGCAGGGCAGCTCAGCACCCAGCCTCACAGTGTGGACTGCGTGAGACCGAGGTTGGGGGAGACAGGACCCAACTCCCCCAGCTGACAACCCCTAGCTCCTCGGAGTGCCTGCTCCTTCTATAATGTGGAGGGGGTCAGGCAAACCCCACGGGCACAGATGCCAGAGCCAGGGCTGCTGGGGATGATGGAGCAGCAGCAGGGGAGGAGGAGGAGGGCGGGAGGAAGGCAGCCTGGGCGGGCACCCTGCCCCACACACCTCCTGTGGCATCTGCTACTGAGCTTAGGAAGCAACATGGTGGCCATTCCTAGACAGGTTCTGCCAGGAGGGACTCTAGCTCCCTCTAGGGACTGGAAACTGAGGACACTTCGTTCCTTGCCTAGGGCCAGCAAATCCCTTCCTGCCTGCAGCGGCTGGAAGGCCAGGAAGGGGGTCCTGGCTCAGGTGGACAGCAGACGGGGGCATCAGCATGAAGGGTGGGGACATCTCCCGCAGGGCCTGGAGCCCCGGCTGCTCTCAGCAGAGATGAGCAATGCCTTTGAGCTCTTTGGCACAGCGTTAGGGAGGGGAAGGGACCCCAGGAGCCCCCCTGGCCCTGGGAGCACCCAGACCTTTGGGCACTGCAGGTCAGGAGATGCAGTTCCCACGGGCCTGGGCTGCGGAATTCTGTCCTCAGCCGTGCGCCCCTTCGGTTTCCTGTCATGGAGTCTGGGATGCTCTGGGACCTTCCTCTAGTAAGGGGTCTGGACCTCCAGAGGGGCAGTTGTTCATCTCAGGAAATTCGAACTCCAGCCGCCTTAAGGCCTGGCCCAGTGGGTTTAGAAGATTTAGGAGGCTCGGGTCTCACCTTCCCCGGCCCCTGGAATGACGCTGGCTCCCTCCCTCCCTCCCTCCCTCCGCTCAGATCCGGGCCTTTCTCAGACCCTCGAGGCCACACACACACACCCGAGACAGCAGCGGTGGTCTCTTTTCTCTCCACAGCAAACGTAGAGCTGTTGACTATGGAAGATGTGGGGACCCCTTTAGCCGAGAGCATAGAAATTTTTTTTAAATGGCAAAAAACAGCCCCAGAGAGCAGAGGCTGGATTCTCACGGCCCTGACACTGGCTCTGGTGCCTGGGCAGCTCGTCCCCATGCCAGGCGCCCTCAGCCTCTGCTCGGAGTCACAGTGTCGGCGTATCAGGAAGGGCGGCAGCAGCTGCACCTCTCAGGGATGCCTGGGCGCAGGACAGTGGCAGAGGGCAGGCGGGGGCTGGGGGTCGGGGGGCAGCAGAACACCACCGCCACACACAGCACAGAGGGGACAACAGGCACCAGGATCCCTCGGTGGGGAGAGCTGGGGACATGGTGGGGTGGGGAGTTGTGCTGGGCGCACTCATGATCAAAGCGATGGTGCCCCACATGTGTGCAGGTGCTGGTGTGTGTGGGCCCTGGCATGTTACAGGTGACCTGGGGCCAATGGGCTCCAAACATCACTAGTGAGAAGAAAGAGAAAAGCAATGAAAAAGAAAAAGAAAAAGAAACCTCCACATTCGTATTGATAAACACAATAAACAGATTCTTGTCAAGGCAGGACGTCCCTGGCCTCAGCTCCTTCCTTCCCTCCCGGAGTCTCAGGGCCACACAGCTGAGGCTCAGTGCTCCAGTGAAGGCCGCCGTCCATCCGAATGCCAGGGAGATCTGGGCTTGGGAAGCCCCGTCGTATTCCCGGGAGAATGCGGCTTTTTCCTGAAAACGTGCTGAAGATCCAAGGCAAGGGTGGTCGCTGTGAGCACCTCCCGCCAGGGCACTGAGGGGACACCGTGGGAACCTCTGTACCCAGCTCATCAGGAAGACAACTTTGCACCCGGAGAAAGAAGAGGCGTGACCAGGCCCCAACACAGACCCCACCTCTGAATGTCGTGTCTTCTCGACTGGCGTGTGCGCGACGGAAGAGGCTGGCTTGCCACGTTCGTGATGTCAGGGCCAGGCAGTGGACAGGCAAGGCCATGAGGAAGAGGAGGCCACCACCTGGGTCTCTTCAGGGCTGAGCCCTGGAGTCCTCCTCGGCCCAACTCTCCCTTCTTCTCTACAGCTGGTTTCCATCCTCTATGATGAGATGGGCCTGCTGAGAACATTCTAGAACTCAAGCTTCGGAGACCTAAGTCCACAAAGCACAGGTTTTAGAAAACAATGTGGGAATGCTGTTCCGTGGGGAAAAGGAAGGCAGAACTGACACAGGGATGGGTCTAAAAAATCCCGCTGCGAGGGAGACGCTGGACGCAAAAGTCCTGGCTCCATTCTGAGACGTCCAGCAAAGGCAGCATCTTCGGGGCCAGGGAGCTGGCAGCAGGGACTGCAGAGGGGCGAGGTTTCCTCTGGGGGCAGTCGGATGGCAGTGATGGCTGCACAGTTCCTAAATGCTCTGAAGTTTATTAAATGGTTCACTTAAGAGGAATATATTTTACAGCATGCAAACTATGCCTCAATAAAGCTATTTAAAAACACCACAAGTTATAAAACGGTCACACAAAAAGCCTTCAAGATACGGCAGGAAGTGCACCCGTGCGCCATAGCTCAACCCATTCCACCATGTGGGCGTGAGTGTGAGACACGTGGGTGCCGTGTGAGGGTGTGCCTGTGTAGATGTGAGTGGGTACATGCTTGCGCACATATGTTCACATGCAGCCTTAATGTCCAGGAATGCTAGGGCTGCCCACTCCTCCTCCACATCCTCCTCTGCACAATCAGCCACACCGACTAATCTTTTTCTGCACATCACAGAACAAGGCGAGGCCCTTTACCGACTCGGCTGTGATGGCCGCAACACCCAGTCTGCGGATGAGGCGTCTGGCTGGGCTCAGAGGCCAAGCTGCTCAGTGAGTGGCCAGCCAGGGTCTCGCTCCATGCTCAGCCTCCACCCCCACCATACAGCCTATACTCTGCTCTCTCCCTCCGGCCACCCGACCCTGCCTGGTTGAAATCCAAAAAGAAAACCAGTGTCTGCTGGAAGGAGCCCAGGGCTGCCCACTGGGTCCCCAGGAGGTCCCTGCTGCCCATCAGCACCGTGAGGGCTTCTCACCGCGCTCAGTAACACACTTGCTCTCCTTGCACGTTTTCCCGGAAAAGAATGTTGGCCAGATGCAGCACATTTTGCTCCTTGGTAAGTAGGGAAACTGAGGCACACAGCAGCTAAGTGACTTGTTCAGGTCCCAAAACTCCAAGATTCCTGAGACCCGCTGCAAAGCTCCTCCCTGAATCTACTGACCCCCTCTTCAGAAGTCATCTCAGAAGAGAGAGATCATTCTTATGAGTGAACCATGCAAGCCCATCTTCTGGGACGACTGAGGCTGGTATTTGGGAGATGCACCACCTGACTTTTGCTGCACTGCCCAAGTGAATGGTGCAAGGCCTGGGTTGGGGTGCGCAGCGGGGTGCAGGGCCTGGGACGAGGTGGGCAGGGTGCTCCCCACTCCAGTTCTTCCCCAGGCACTGCAGGGTCCAGGTAGGGTGGCTGGCGAGTGTCCCAGGCAGCCACGGGAGCCGAGGAATCCAAGCCTGGCCCAGGGCAGATGCTCTGGGGAGCCCCTCACCCGTGGCGAGCTTACGTGTGGAGCGCAGGAGGTGCTTGCCAGAAAGGAAGGAAAAGGGCAGCTGGAGACAGCCCTGCGGACACGGCGGGGCCGTATTTATTCACCACCTGCTCAGACCTCGTAAGGTCCATGAACACCCTCAGCGCAGTAAACGGTGGGAGGGTGCAGGACCCAAGCCCATCACCTGTCTCAGTGGTGCCAGCTTCTTGGTCTTCTGAACTGACCTTTGGCTGTTGAGAAAGGTCAGTTACGCACTGCAGGGCGTCTCTGCTGTCTCAGACGGGATGGGTGCTGGAAGGGCCATGACCTGCCTTGTGTATCTGAGCAGCGTGGAGGGTGATGCATTCCTGCAGGGGAGGCAGCGGTGCCGGCGGGAACCGCCCAGATCGAACTTCAAAAAGTGATTCAGAGAAAGGAGCATCTGTGAACCAAGTGCTATGAAATCAGAACGATCTCCATCAACTTGAATGAGAGGTTAAGTCAACGAATTAAGTCCAACGGGAAAGATGACCGAGAAGCCCGCCTGTTAGGACACTCCATGGGAGGAGGGTGTGAAGGGCAGCTGTGCACTCCCCATCGGGTGGCAAGGCACAGAGCAGACTCAAAAGGTCCCTCTGCCCCTCGGGAGACAGGGTGGCCTGTCCAGGGAATGGGGCTGGCAGGGCTGGGGCCCCAGCCTTCAGGTGTGGACAGCCTCCTTGGCAAACACACACCGATCTGGGGTCCGGAAGGTGCAACGTTCATCCTGTCCCTGGCCAGGGAAAACAGCAGAGCGGGAGGGCAGAAGATGGCTTATCGATGGCTTCTTTCCTTCTCTTTTTGGTGAGATGGGGAGGCGATCTCTCCCTTTCCAGCCTTTAACGTAAGTCGATTTACTTGTTACGAAGTCTCATCTCATTTAAGACTTCCTAAATGATGGTCTCCCACACCTGGTCCCTCTTCTGAAGCCTCACTGTGGGCCTGGGGACAGAGGGTACCCCAAGTTCGGCGGGTTCTGAGGAAGAATGGCCTGCAGCTTCTAGTAACCCCCACGGCCCCCCAGGTGCACGTTGTGGGGTGTCTTCTTGGGAGAAGACTAGAGACGGCAGGTGGGGTGAAGGAGAACCCGGTTTTCAGGGGTCTGCCTCTTCCCATTGGAAACAGTTCGCCCTTGGGAGCTCATCAGCTTCTAGGGATTAGATGGAAGCGTGAGGCATCACGAGGGCATGAAACCCATGCTTTGGTTAGAAAGGAAAATGGATTAGGAGCCACTGGGGCCACTGCAGGTGGGAAAGGTAAGTTATTTCTCAGCGCCGTGCGTATTGGGTTATGATGTACAGTGTATGTGTGTGTCTTGAGTTAAACACATTAACTGCTGAATTTAAAAAGCCATAGAAAGCCAGCAATTACAGAATGCGTCTGACACGCTGCCCTTGCCATCTCTTAGAGGAGAACAAATCCCACAAAGAAGGGGGCTGGACTGCAGGCGTTTGGGGTGCCCCTGGACCGAGAAGAAAACCTCAGGGGTGTGGTCCCATGGGGGAGGTCCATTGAGCTTGTTCCCAAGACTGTCTCTTCCCATGGGCCCTCCCCTGTGCTGCTCCCAAACAAAGGCAGGCGTGCAGGGCCCGGCTCCTTTCGTGAGAGCGCCCGCAGGCCCGCTGGCTCCAACTCACTTGCCCTTTGGAATGACAACGGTGCGGAATTTCGTAGGGAAAAAGCCCTCTTGTCCCTTCTGTGTTAACCTTCCAAGACCAAGACCGACTCTGAGATCAGGACGTAGCAGGCGTCCCCCGGCCGAGAGATCTCACCTCCCACCTCATTCCTCCCTGTCACAGGGACAGAGCAGGGCCTGCCCCACATGGGGGTGGTGACTAAACGGCCAGAGCTAGCAGCAGAAAAGGTTGAGGGGCTGCAGCAGCAGAGCGGGCTGTTGGGAGAGGGTGGGACCTGCTCCAGGCCCCGTGGACATGGGTGTCCGTCCCTCCCGTGCTCCTGGTCTGTGCCAAGCGGGCACATTCCCACAAAGGACTGGCAGGTCCCTCCACCAACACTGAGCTCCACAGTCCCTAGCTTCCGGTTATAAGGAATATTTGGGGCAGTTGGGTGGCTCTGAGTAGAGTCCCTGAACCAGGCAGTCATTAACGGCAGACCAGGATGCAGGGGTGACCTGGATCCTAGAGAACTAGAAAGGCTCCAGCCTGAGGGCCTGTGGGGAGCCGGGCCTTTCTCACCTGACGCACAGTGTGGAAGCTGCAGGAACTGACTCCACCAGGCCAAGGGGGCTGCACAGGCCCTCACCTTCTAGAAAGCGGCAGCAGCCTGGCTCAGGATGGTCACCACTCCGGCCTCCCTCCACATGGCCACAGTGAGGCCGCCTGGAGGGAGGGAGACCTTGTGGCGGGGACATCGGAGGAGCCCTCTCAAAGGCTTGGGACAGCCGTGGAGGGGCCTCTGGGGGTTTCAGTCCCTGGGAATGTGCCCCTCTTGCCATTTCTATGAATGGCCATCCACAGCCACACACCCGGCCATGGCTCCCCAGGACCGGCCACTGGGCTCCAAGGGGTGTGCAGAGGAGGTCAGTCACTTTCAATGAAGCCACAACCTCCATGAGAACAAAGGGACCAAGGAGGCCCAGACGGAAGGGCGTGGCCACCAGCATGGCCACCGTGAGAACTGCAGGGGGATCCGCAACTACCTCCCAGGTGTCCCTGCTCCAAAGCCTTCCATGGCCCCCTATCGCCCAGCCGCAGCATCCAAAGCCTTCCATGGCTCCCTATCGCCCAGCCGCAGCATCCAAAGCCGTCCATGGCTCCCTGTCACCCAGCCACAGTATCCAAAGCCTTCCATGGCCCCCTATCGCCCAGCCACAGCATCCAAAGCCTTCCATGGCTCCCTATCGCCCAGCCGCAGCATCCAAAGCCGTCCATGGCTCCCTATCGCCCAGCCACAGTATCCAAAGCCGTCCATGGCTCCCTATCGCCCAGCCGCAGCATCCAAAGCCGTCCATGGCCTCCTACTGCCCAGCCACAGTATCCAAAGCCTTCATGGCCCCCTATCGCCCAGCCGCAGCATCCAAAGCCATCCATGGCTCCCTGTCACCTAGCCACAGTATCCAAAGCCTTCCATGGCTCCCTATCGCCCAGCCACAGCATCCAAAGCCGTCCATGGCCCCCTACCGCCCAGCCACAGTATCCAAAGCCTTCCATGGCTCCCTATTGCCCAGCCACAGCATCCAAAGCCTCCATGGCCCCCTATCACCCAGCCACAGCATCCAAAGCCTTCCATGGCTCCCTATTGCCCAGCCACAGCATCCAAAGCCCGTGTGGTCCCCCCGCACACCGCAGAGCCGTAGGGTTAGGGCAGACCTTCTGGAATGTTGTGCTGGGTGCTAATGGTGAATCACTTCAAAATTCAAAGTTTGGCTAAAAAGTACGAAGAGTAGAACATACAATTCACACACATTAAACAGAAAGGCCCCGCACCTCCCTGTCACGAGGGCTCCGTGGGATGCCGCCTGCCTTCCGGCCCTCGAGCCACTCCATCCCCAGCAGGGACACCAGCCACGTCCCCAGCGTGGACACCCATGTCTCCAGCACGGTCACTGCCTACGTTCCAGCATGGACACCCACATCTTCATTGTGGACATCCACACCCCCAGCATGGATGCCGCCATGTTCCCAGTGTGGACATGGGACACTGGCTCTGCCTGATCATGCATCCCTTGGACCCTCCTCTGTCACCCCCTCAGCATCCCCACACTGCTGTCCTTGTGGAACAAGCTGGGCTTCTCCCTTTCTCCCCACACTGGAATGCATGATGTTCCACACTGGATGGCACGAAGTTCCATGGAAACTGTGGGGGCTGGGGGGAAGCCCATGTGACTCCACTCTGCCCTGGCCTGTGCCCTTGGGCACCTGTTAGCCAGGACCTTTGCTCTTTGCCCAGAGTGAGCCACACTCCTCCTCCTCCTCGAGGCCTGAAGGAGTGACCCAGCTGCCTCGGAGAGCAGTCCCTGATTCTGTGGCCACCTCAGTCCCACGCTCACCAGCCACTCACCTCTCCCTGCTCATGCTCCCTCGGGCCTGGTTTTCAACCGCTGATTTCAGTCTTATTTCACTTTTTTTTTTTAAATGTGGTGTCTTGCTCTGTTGTCCAGGCTGGAGTGCAGTGGTGTGGGCTTGGCTCACTGTAACCTCTGCCTCCTGGCTCAAGCGATTCTCCCACCCCAGACCCCTGAGCAGCTGGGACCACAGGCACGAGCCACCACACCCAACTAATGTTTTGTATTTTTTGGTAGACACAGGGTTTCTCCATGTTGCCCAGACTGGTCTCCATCTCCTGACCTCAAGTGATCTGCCTGCCTCGCCTCCCAAAGTCCTGGGATTACAGGCGTGAGCCACTGTGCCCGACCTTATTTCACCTTTTTTATGTGAGAAATTTTGCAGACCGTGCAAATGATTCCTCCTACAGAGTGGGGTACATGTTGGTCAGCAGAGCCTCCCACTCCGATAACAATGTCCGTCAACCCAGGTGCACAAAGAGGTTCAAGGGCCCTGTCAGCCGCACATCCTGAGATGGCTCTGTGGGGAGATCGCAGGCTGCTGTCCAGGTGAGGGTGCGGTGGCCTCTTCCCACCACTCAGAGCTCTGAGCTGCGTGGGCTGGCATGTGCAATGCACAGGCTGGCATGTGAGATGCACGGGCTGGCGTGTGGAGCATGTGAGATGCGTGGACATCCCACTCTCAGGCTACTCGCTGGGGAGATCAGGCTCCTGGGTCACGTCCCTTAAAGAGGGGCTGAGCAGGACACGCCCCTTAAAGAGGGACTGAAGCAGGACCTATTCCTAGGTCCATCCCCTTCTGCTTCTGTTCACAGGGTCCCCAAGGACGCTGACCTCGCCGCCTCTCTGGGCACGGAGACCCTCCCAGACCCTCACGCTTCTACCCCTCGCATGATGCTTCCAACCCTGGCCCCAGATCACAGATTGAGAACCTTGGGACTGGGGAGGGGCAGCATGAGCCAGCAGCTCAGACACAGGGTGTCAGTGAGGGCGGGGTTCTGTGTGTGCTCCCAGCAGGGCCCCTCAGCCCCTGGAACCCTGCCCCGAACAGGCCTTCTCCCTCTGGTTCCGCGTCTCCCCTGCAGCCCCTCACCCCACAACAAGCTGGGGGTTAGGGCGCTCTTCATTCCCATCTTAGAGATAAGAAAGCTGGGGCAGAGAGGAGCTGGCGGGGGGTGTCAGGGCCCACGCTGCCTCTGGGATGCTCCAGCTGGGGTCTCAGGGTGGGGACCATGTGAGCCCGAAGCCTGCAGCCATCATCCTCCTGCTGTCACCTGCCCCTGCTAGGAGGCGGAGGGCCTCTGGAGCTCGGGTTCAGTGCCTGCTCCCCAAGTGACTGGCTTTTTATTCTTGGAAAGAAACTACCGGCAGGGGAGTGGCTGGGAGGGAAGGCAAGCACGAAGGCCTCTCAGCTGCTGCTGCTGCCTCAGCTCTGGACTTTTCCCTCCACCCAGAGGGCAGATGCTTGGAATTCTCCTGCTGCCTCCCCAACATCTGATCTTCCTGGGCGTAAACACTCGCCTGTGGGACCTCAGCTGCTGCCGCTGTTAACTCAGCACTTAAAAGCGCTCTAACCTCCCAGAAGGAAGACGGGAGCTGTGAACCCATCAGGACCAGAGGGCCAGAGGCTCAGACGGGCTCAGCTGCAACCAGGCAGGTGGGAGGGCTGTGTAGACAGGACCCCCAGGCTACCCTCTCACTCCTGTCCCCTGCACACAGCACCAGCTAGCACAAGCCTTCCACTGGGTCAAGGCAAACGTTAATTCGCTAAACACGTGCGATACTAATCAGATGTCCATGTGACCCACGGGCCTGCCTGTCCACCTCCCCACCCAGGTGTCCATGTGACCCACGGGCCTGCTGTCCACCTCCCCACTCCTTGTGTTCGTGTGATCCATGGACCTGCCTGTCCACCTCCCACTCCTTGGGCCTGCTCTCGGGACACTGACCACACGTGTCCTGCTGAGAACCCAAGTCCTCCCTGCCAGTTTGGCTCCTGGGGAACGGGAGCTGTGGCTTAGGGGAAGGGGACAATTTGGAAAGTAAAATAACTTCATCCCAGGGCTGGCCCACACCAGGGCCATACGCAGGGGCAGCAGCCTCCCTGGGGGGCTGGTGGGCCCTGACACCAGGCACAGGTTCAAACCCGGATCAGCCTCTGGCAGTGGGTCCCCGGGGGTCCCTGGATTTCTGCGTGCCTTCGCTCCCTCAGCTGTACAGGGAGATCCTCCTGCTGCCGGTGGGTGAAGCGTCCAGGGTGTGTCACAGCCCCTGGGACACGGTCACTGTCAGCCTCACTGTTGTTTTTAGAGAATGTTTTTGGGAAGCGACACCAGCTCTTCCTCGAAGGCCCGTGGCCCTGTAGGGGACTCTTAGCAGGCTGTGGCTGCTTCCTCCTCCTTTCAGGGACCAGCCTCAAGACAACGGCTGGGGTCTGGTCAGCTGTCCTCTCCCTCGGGGAGCAGACCTCCGGGACACAGGTGGAGGAGGACTGAGGCAGGAGTGGCCGCCTCCGGACAGCCGTGTTTATCACTCACACTGTTTACCGTCACTGCACACAGATGATCAACAGCAGACGGACTATCGGCAGCTTCCCTGCTGCTTCTGAATTCTCTGTGAGGGTGCACCCCTTCTAGAGCACTGGGCCAGGCTCCATCTGTCCTCAGGTCCCTGGGACGTTCCTGAGGGCCGCCCAGCAGGAAGCGGAAAGTCGCAGGCAGATGGGCACAGCAGCTCTGTTTTAGACAGAAACGCTGCTCAGGTTTCACTAGAAAATGGAACTCCGCTCCTAAAATAAGTGGGAAGCCGGGGCAGGTGAGGGAAAGCACGTGAGCCCTGCAGTGAGAACAGACGCTCCCATGGAGGGGCACGAATCCCACCGGCGCTGGCGGTGCCCGTCCATCCACTTATTGAAGGGATGTGCTGCCCTCCTCGCTGGCAGGAAAAGCAGCTACTCAGCAATCACAGCCCATCGTCCACCTGCTCAGGCTGCAGGACACGGGACTCAGTCTCTCAGTCTTAGCTCGACTCTCCATCCCGCGTCCAGACAGTGAGCAAATCCCAGCGGTGTTACCCCTGAAACCCACCCAGCCTCTGTCTGACCCCGTTCCCACCTCCACGTCCACCGCTGGGACCCACCCCTGGCTGGCTCGTCTCCCTCCTGGATGGTGGCAACGGGCTCCAGAGTCTCTCTGCCATTCTCGCCCCTCTGCCCCCCACGCTCTCAGCCCCATGGTCATACTAAACACCGACCACAGCAGAGAACAAACGGCTCCCCGCTCCCTCCTGAGCAGCCAGAGGCCTGAGAATCACCTCAAGTCCCTTGTGGGCTGGACTTGTTCACTCTCTGGCCTCATCCTCTGCTCCTACCAAGGGGTCCCTGGGCTACAGCCACCCCAGCCCCTTGCCTCCCTGCCCCTGGGCCTTTGCATGTGCTGTCTGAGGGGCTCTTCCCATCTCCTGCCTGTTCTCACTGCCCACTCTGATGCTGCATTCCTGGGGAGGCCTGTCACAAGCCTGCATTTTCATGGCTGCATACGGCATTTAGAGTAATCTGACCCGTGCCTGTTTGCCTGTTTGCTGTCTGTCTCTCCCTGGAAGGAAAGCTCTGCCAGGTCTTTCTTGCTGCGGTTTTGTGGTTTTGTTCCCTTCCATCTCCCCACTGCTGAGAGCAGTTCTTGGCCACAACGCATGCTCAGCAGTGGGTGCTGCGCTGAAGTTTGTAGGAAACAGATGCCACCTAGGGCACACCTCCACCATGCACGGTGCTTCCACGTGATTCTCAGCCGCCCTCTCGGGGGCTACTCTGTCCATTTTACTGATCTGCCAATGGGGGCTCATGAAGCCAACTCCAAAATCCAGGTCTCCTGGTTTCCATTCGAGGCTTGCCCACCGATTCCAGGCCATTTGCTGGAGACCTCGGGTCAGCAGGAAGCCCTCACTGGCCACCCGAGTGGACTCCCAGCTCCGCTCCCTGCCTTGGGCTCCGTGGGGAGAAGGTGCCTGTAAACTATGTGGGGTTATGATCTTGAACGTGAACCGTAAACTTTTCAGAGCTTAGTGCAAAAAGACAAGAGATAGGCCACACCTTCCTCCTGGTTCCAGACAACTTCCTGGTCACTAGAATGGTTAGTGCCAGCCGATAATAAAAGGCCAAGGAGCCGCAGGGCTGGAGACCCCGCAGTGTGTGCCTTCCCGACAGAGGGGCAGGCTGCAGGTGGAGAGGCCCCTTCTCTGAATCCTCTTCCACGGACTCTGCTCTCTGTACCCCAAAGCTGCTCCGGTTGGTTTTTCTGCCTGGAATGTCCTTTCTATTTGTGTCTCTGCCCAGAGCCTTCCCTGTCCCTGCAGGCTCCCAGCAGAGTCCTCCTCCGGTCCTCGCCCCTCCTCTTGTCACAGGGTCAGGCTCCTGGGGACTCCGTGGCCTCGGTCAGGTGTCAGCAGGATGGCTCAGGTCGGATCTCCACTGTGCGTCCTCGCCCTACAGAGCAGTATCTCTGGCGCTGGTGGGTGGATCTTGATGCAGAAACTCTGGGAGCAGGCCGGCAACCGCATCTGCGGGGCCCCAGCATCTGCGTATCTAGCAAGTGCTGGTGCTGCCGGCCCACGACCCTGAGAACATGGCCTCTGAGTGACACATGGGCCCAGTAGAGGCCCACGGGCTGGAACCGAATTGCAGCTCCTCAGACAGAGGGGCTGGGAGGCTACTCTGCAGAAGTGAAACACAGTCCACCAGAGACAAAACGGCCTCTGTTCTGCGTCCCCAGGTCTCAGACTAACAGACTCACTGCCACAGGCCCAGCTCTGCCTTCATTCCGCTCACTCCGGAGCAGGTGTGTCGCTAGGAAGAAATGGCTAAGAGTGGCCAGTGACCAGCAGCCCGGTGTTCAGGTGTCCAGCACGAGCCAGGCGGCTTCCCCGTGAGGTTCTTGAATGAGCCAGGCTTCGTCCAGCCTCCACAGCGCTGCACTTCCTGGCCCTCTGCTGGGCTGCCACTGGCCCATCTGTCAGCTCAAATGTCATCTCTGTGGACACAGCACTGCCAACCACCCAGCCAGGGGCCTCGCCAAGGATGCACCCGTGTGCCGCTGTGCCCCGTCTGCTCCGAGGTTTGATGGGACCAGGATGGTCTTCCTTACTTGTCTATTATGTGTCCTGCTCAGTGTCACAGCAGCTCCTCCACCCCACAGTCCTTGCGCATCTCCAGGACTTTGCAAAATGTTCTCGATAAAGACTCACTGAACAAATGCACACCGGGCTGCTCCAGACTGAAGGTCTGTGTCCCCCAAATTCACCACGTGGAAACCTTTACCCGAGGGGGACGCTGTTAGGAGGTGGGGCCATTGGGAGGCGATGCAGTCATGGGGGTGGGGCCTCAGGAATGGGAGGATCCCTTTATAAGAGAGACGGTCCGCCCCTGCGTCCTGTGAGGACACTGCAAGAAGGTGCCGTCTGCAAGGAAGCAGCCCTCACCACACACCAAGTTGCCCGGTGCCTTGATCTCAGGCTTCAAGCCTCCAGACTGCGAGGACTGAGCGTCTGTTGTTTAAGCTCCTGGTCTGTGGGATTTTGCTACAGCATCCTGAAAGGACTAAGACACTGTCCCAATCCAGTCACCACCAGGGTGACCTCTGCAGCAGCCACCCTGTGAGCAGGCCTGGCCAAGGACGAGAGGACAGAGGCAGCCTTGACCCCGGACGTGCACACAACGTCGGTGTATCAGTCAGTTCTCACATGCTCATAAAGACATGCCCGGGAATGGGTACTTTATAAAGGAAAAAGGTTTAGAGGACTCACAGTTCCACATGGCTGGGGAGGCCTCACAATCATGGTGGAAGGCAAGGAGGAGCAAAGGCATGTCTTCCATGGTGGCAGGCAAGAGGGCGTGTGCAGGGGAACTCCCCTTTATAAAACCATCAGCTCTTGTCAGGCTTATTCACCCTCATGAGAACAGCACAGGAAAAACCCATCCCCGCAATTCAATGACGTCCCTCCAGGTCCCTCCCACCACACAGAGGGATGATTACCGTTCAAGGTAATAACCTCGGGTGGGGACACGGCTCAGCCATATCAGTTAGGTCACTGAAAACAGGTCCTGAGATCCAGAGCTCTCAGAACTCAAGGTCATGGTCATTGTTCATCAAACATCCACAGCCCGGCCTGTCGGCAAGTGCTACCAATGTCTGTGAGCTGACTGGCCCCACCTCACACTCGGCCACGCCAGCCCTGTGGAAATGTCGCCACAGACCTGACAAGTGGCCTGCAGTGTAGACATTCGCTGAACTTTCACAGGAGGCTCAGGCTGCCTGGACCAAACCCGGGGCGCCCACTTGCCCGAGGCCCAGCAGCATCCTAGGAATTTAAATCAAGGCAAACTCAGTCTTTGCACGGAACCTCGAATGAGGTTCTCAGATTTTTGTGTAGGCAGACCATGGGGATCAGAGGCCAGAAAGCCTCTGGAACTATTCGGAGACTGTCCACTGAGCACATGTGCAGAGCAGGATAAACATGAGCTTTATGATTAGACCCTCTGAGCAGCTGAGGGCCAGCAGCTCCCCAGAAGTGATTAGCACTGCTTCCTCCTCAGGAAGCAAGGTGGGTTCTGGCCAGGTGGACTCTGGCAGGGAGCAACCTCTTTTGTTCGAGGTGAAATGACATCTAGGGTTTTTTTGGTTTCTTTGTTCTGTGGTTGGTTTGGTGTGGTTCTAAACGGCAGCCCTCAGGGCTTGGGGTTCAGTGTGGGATGCCTGTAAGGGACCCGCGCCCTCGGCTGACCCTTGTGCTTCTCCAGACTCTCCCCAGCAGATGACCTGGCAGCTATCCCTCTCTCTAGGTTGGCTGGCTCAGGAGACCCTCCCTGCTCAGCAAGGCCTGGCCCACTCTGTTCTGTCTACCTGCCTCTCTTCCCAGGCAAGCTGTGTGTTTTCAAAAATAGATTTTATTTTTTAGAATAGTTTTAGGTTCACAGCAAGATTGAGAGGAAGGTGCAGACAGCTCCCATGTGATGCAACCTCTACCCACACATGGTCTCCCCCACCCACACATGGTGTCCCCAAACCACACATGGTCTCCGTCCATACACACATGGTCTCCCCCACCCACACATGGTCTCCCCCACCCACACATGGTCTCCGTCCACCCACACATGGTCTCCGTCCACCCACACATGGTCTCCGTCCACCCACACATGGTCTCCCCAACCCACACATGGTCTCCCCAACCCACACATGGTCTCCCCCCACCCACACATGGTCTCCCCCACCCATACATGGCCTCTCCGACTTATAGCAACTTCCACCAGAGTGGTGCATGGGTTATAATCAATGGGCCTGTGCTGACTCGCCACCGTCACCCAGAGTCCATGGTGACACCAGGGCCTACTCTCGGTGCCAGCCATTGGGAGTGGTTCCACTGTCCTCGACTCTCAGCCAAGGCAGAACAGCTGGAGAACGCGGTGAAGGTGCTTACACCTTTTCCGGATGTGTTCATCCACAGAGGCACATCGAGCAAAGGGTTTACATTATCCCCATTTCACAGCTGGAGGAAACCAAGGCCCAAGAGGAATAAAAAAATTGCCCAGGTGCCTGTAATCCCAGCTACTCTGGAGGCTGAGGCAGGAGAATCGCTTGAACCTGGGAGGAGGAGGTTGCAGTGAGCTCAGATAGTGCTGTTGCACGCTAGCCTGGGCAACAAGAGTAAAACTCTGTCTCAAAAAACAAAACAAAACAAAACAAAAATTGCCCAAGAAACAATTACAGAAACAAGAACCAAAGTACCCGGCCAGGTGCTATTTCTACTGGCCCCTCCCTCGCCTCAACCCGTCTGTAACTCACCAGGGACTGGAGCCCCAGGGCAGGTCCAGTGTCCCCGGGGGCCACAGCAGGCTCTGGGCCCAAGGACGCCCTGGTGCCTGCACAAGGGGTGCAAGGGGTCAGAGGCATCCTGGACCCTCAATAGAGAGTGGAGTTGCCCCTGTACGTTTAGGAGACTTGACAAAGCCTCCTCTAACAGAAGGGAGAGTGACTGTTTTTTCTGTACTTCACATCCTGAATTTAAAAATCAGGAATCAAACTGTAGGAGGGGCACCGAGCGACCACAGCAGTGTGGTGCCGGAGCCGCCGGGGACAGAGTACGGAGCCCACCTGGCAAGATGGCAGGGACAGCACTTGCCCGTCCCAGGTTCTGTGGCAGTTTTCAATGCCCAAAAGAGGCATGTTCCCCCAATGGGCACAACGGACCATGGTGCTCCCTCCCTCCCGGGCAGCAGGAGCATGAAGCTGACCTGTTAGCTGCTCAGAAGTCAGCGAAATGCAAGTCTGACCTCGGCCTTCCTGTCGTCGTGGACAAAGCAAGTCGCCTCTCAGCCTCTACACGCACCACAGGGCTAATGCAGCCACCCAGCCCCTGCCAGACCCCTGGCAGCCCCTGGCTTTGGACCAGGTCCTCCAACTGTCCTTCTGTCCATGCGCTCAGCCAGAACCCCAGACTGGCCTTTGTCACAGCCCTGAACTGCTCCCTACCAGAGTCTCCAGGACCCGGCACCTGTCGCTGGGGAGCAGGCCCAGGGCCCAGGGTTCAGACACAAATGTCCAGTGACGTCGACGGAGAAACGGGCCTCGTGCCTGGTCTCCCTCCGAAAACCCGGAAGAGCAGCCGGGAAGGTGCCCTGTACGGTTCCAGAGTCTTGAAGGAAACCATTGACCCAAATTGTGGTGTTCATGGAAAGGCACCAAGACAATTAAAAATATGTGAACCTCCAATCAGCGCTCTCCGGTTAAGTTTAAAACCCCACATACCACCATCCGTTTAATTCTGCTACATTTAAGGACAACACAGCTGTTCGGGTTGGGGGCCAGCGGGGGCCAGTACCTTCCCTTATCTGAAATCCACAGGCCTGGTCCGGTTTCCAGGCACAGATGCGGTTTCTCCAGGCCCTTGAAGTTTACCGAGAACTACGTGTCTGGCAGCACACGGAACACTGTGAGGACAGCCCAGCCCCAAGAGCTCCCGTTTCAGGCGCCAGCACTGAGAAGCCAGCATCCTCTTTCTACAAGAGCCCAAATGGAAGAGTTCTAAGACAGAGTAACTTCAACACGTGCACCTGCATGAAGGGGAAGTCATCAGCTTGGAGCTGGCCATGCTGGTCATTCTAGGCCTGAGACAAGGACCGTGGAAAGGGAGGACCGCTGGCTGCTTTCAGATGGAACAAGGCCAGCTCCTTGCTCCCACATCCCACTCAGGAAGCCTGGGCTGCCTGCACCTCTTAGCAGGACTGGTTGATCAGATGAACAAGCCAGTCCCCTGGCAAGACCTCTGGCGTGCAGCAGCCACTGGGCAGACAGACAAGGGTCACAGGCTGACCCTGACCATGGGGCCTGGGCCAGTGTGCTGCCCACATTCAGATGCCTGGGTCATCGCTGGGCACCCTGCAGATGGGAGCCGACGTGACCCTAGGGGATGTCCAGGCCACACAGGGCTGGCCTACCAGGAATTGGGGTGGGTGCTCTGAGCCTGGCTCCCAGGTAGGGGAGCGGCGGTGGCTGTTGCCTTCAGGGCTCCTTGGTCTTATCAGCAATGCCGGCCAGATGCTCTGAAGCCTCTGTTAGGATGTGTTTCCCTTCCTAGGTGGCATCAGAGCAGTGGGCCGGCGGCTCTGGCCATGGGGGCTGATCGAGGGACGGAGGGGGCACGGCTTTTGAGTGTGTGCTGCTGGGTGGAGGCCAGGACCTAGCCGATCTCTGATTTGTTCACTCACAAAATTGTGCACCAACTCTGGGACACAGAAGTCTCCAGGCCTAGGGGCACAAAGGCACCAAGAGGAAGATTAATCCTGTGAGTTCAGTGCCAGTGACCATTGCCTTGGCACATGCACGGGGGATGGGGCAGCTCCCTGGAGAGCGGGGGTTGGGGGGCCCCACACAGGTAAGACCCCCCGTAAGAGGCTCCATTTCCATGTATTTTGCATTTCCTATGTGGAGCAGAGCTGAGACAGGTGCTTTACTGTCACCTCTTCCTAATTCCTGCTATAACCTGTAAGGTTCTTGCACACTGCTCAGCGTCCCAACACCTCTCTGAGCCGAGGCCAGAGCCCAGCTCAGCCTGCAGAGCCCAGAGCACCTGGCCACACTCCACTGGCTGCCCCGTGTGCTTGATCACCACCATTAGAACACAGTTCACACTGCGACTGGGACACCATGCCCCAGTGTGTCCACAGTAGGAAGTGCGAGGCTGCCAGGCCACCCTCCCTGCAGGACACCCTACACGGTACTGGCTTGGGATGTGACATTTTGGCAGCCAGTGCTGACCAGCGCACAGCTCCATGATGCACCAATGGCCGTGGGTCATTGGTGGGGCACACAGCCCGGCACCAGGCAGTCCCAGCCCTGCTGACTAGACAGGTGGGGCCAGGTGGGCTCCTGAGGCTTGGCTGGGGGCACCCGGTGGAGAGCATGTGGGAGATGCCTGCGCCTCTGCCCTCTCCAGAACATGGAGCCCAGCGGGGGTGAGCCGCCCTCCCCTGCAGCAAAGCCCTCCTTGGCCAGTTCCACGGTCGACCCTGGGTCTCTGCTGTCCCCGGCTCTCCTGCTGGGCTGCAGACGCAGCAGTCTCTCCCTCTCTTGACTGTGCCCTCCCCCCATCTGGCTGCCCCAGGGGTCTCGAACACATCATGAAAGGCGATGACCTTCTGGGAAGTCTCCACTGGGCCCAGGCCCCTCCGCTGTCCACCTCCAGTCTGTCTGCCACTGTGTGCTGTGCTCACTGTCTAGGGCCCAGGACACCCCGGCAGGCAGCCGCCACTCCATAAACACAGATGGACTCTGACTAACTGCTTCATTAGGAGTTTTGGACTTGACAATGGGTTCATCAGGGAATCAAATGCATTTCTGCACTTACAATATGTTTGGCTTAGGAGGAGTTTATCAGAAGGTCCCATTGTCATTTGAATATCTGACCTTGAAAGGCAAATGGTTCCACATGGCTCCCAGAGCACCTGGCGCTGTGCCGTGTCACTCACGCCCGCAATAATCTGCTGCAGGCTGCCTGCCCACCGGGCAGCAGGTGGCAGGAGACGCAAGCAGAGAGGGCATGCACCTGCTCACTGCCCGCCCTGGCTCTATAAATATTTGTTCAAAGACAGAAGTGACCTTCCAGCCTCAGTGGTGCCTTTCAAGTGGCACTCCCCCCACCGAGCCTACGCCTGCTCTCCCTCCCCGGGTGGGGCTGGGATAGAAGAGAGACAGGGTCTGGGTGAGCTACAGGCAATAGTCATGGCTAGGAGGGGCAGGAATGCCTGCCCAGGGCGGGGGCTGCACGCTGTGGGCCACATGGACTGAAGGAGCCTGCCTGGCCCAGCCCTCAGCCCTGTGGGCCCTCAGCTTCTGGCCCCCTGGGTGATGAGTATAGGGCTGGCAACGCCTCTCCCATGGATAATGACCCCCCGCCAGCCCCAGTGACCGGGGCCCAGGCAGATCCTGTGCTGAGCTCATGGGTGCTTCTGGCTCAGGCAACACTGAAAGGACTCCTGATGTTTGATGGGACCCCCAGCACCATTCCACCTGGGGCCATGGCCATTGTCACCTGGTGCTCCTCCAGATGTTCCGGGAGGGACCCTAGGAAAAGTGAGGTCTCACTAACCCTTGGCAGCAGCAACAGCAAGAGCCTCCGCTGGCCCTGGCCTAGTGCCTCGCCCACACGCTCAAGGGGATGGGAGAGCAGCCCCGGCAGGGTGACCGTGGCTGCAGCGATGGCTGCACTGGGACAGGCAGCACTTGAGATTGTCCCGGGCAAGACAGGCTTGGGGTGCACCTATGAGGAGGGGAGACTTGAGCCTGTTCAAAATACAGCCGTTTTCAAAACTGAAGGCAAAATTCCTGTCAAATCCAAAGCCCTGGTTTGCATCTTAGAGAAGATGCTTCAGACAAAGCTCAAGGCAGGGTGGGGAAGTTCGCGTGCCTTGGGAAGCCACTGTACTGTCAGAATACTGAGCCTTCCAAACAGACACCTTGTAGATGTCAAGAAAATGACCCAACTGTTTCTAGAACAACAAACAAAATTGTGAAACATCAGACAAAATCTGTGTCGTCAACAACCTTGCCCTGCCACCCCTCCCAACACCGACTTTAAAAGCTTAGAGGCCCCTAGTGACAGCGTGGATAAGTGGACCAGCTCCAGTGCCTCCTTAGCTATGGCAGGCGGTCACTGTACCTGCAGGAAGTGAGTGAACCGCTGCAAGGCCGAAGCCCCTCCGTTAGCAGGGGCCGAACAGAGCTCCTCGGAGAGGAAGCAGTGATCCGTGAGGCTGAGTCTGGGAATCCCGCTCTCCGGGTGCTTAGGAGGAACTGTGGGGTCTCAGCGGAGGAACTGCACCAAAGACAGTCAATGCAGAGCCGATGCGTCCTGGCTAAACTGGGTCTTGGTGACAGGCGGCCCTGCCTGGCCTGGCTTTCGGGGAGGCATTTCCTGCTGCGTCCTGCAGAGAACACCCTGCGGTCCTCAGGTTCCCGACTTCCTTAGTCTTCTCGGGGCCTAGGGTTTCCTGAGTTCAATCTCAAGTTCATATCTGAAGGGGTCTGACAGGGGCCAGGCCAGAATCCTGGAGAATTGGCACCCCGATGACAAGTCAGCTGTCTCTGGAAACTTCTCCATGGTTCTGGATCTCCTCCTCAACTCCAGGGTATGTTTTCCCAACTGTGGAGCTCATACAAGCCCACCAGGCCATTCCGGCCCTGCCCAGAGACTGGAAGGGGCCCTATAATGCCCCCTGAGTCTCAAGAGGCCTCCCCATTGCGTGACAAAGCCCAGGGTGCCTGGTGACCTCTTGTGCTGCATTCCTGGGCACCAGAGAATCCTTCCACAGCCCACGGGGAAAAAGGAGACACAAATGATGTTGAGTGGGGGATGACTGACAGAGACCCTTGTGTCCCTGGCCAACCAGGCTGCACCCCCTGCCCCACCTGGAGTGCCTGGTGCTGGGGATGGCTCCTCCCTAGCTCCTGTTCTGCCTGCCTCTTTCTCCAGAAAGATACACTGCACCTGCCCTGGTCGGCGGGAACAGGTGGGATAGGTGAAGGGGCAGCCCACTTTGGTCTGCAGTCATCTTTTCCTTAATGGTAATGGGGCAGGGGTGGGGGCTGGAGGGGAGGTCTCACAGAGAAGGGCTGAAGTTCTGAAGTGGCATGGGTGGGGAGAGACGGTATTTAGGGCTACCCAGAGACGGCTTCCCCTTCCCCACCACCCCTGCCCAGTCTACTCAGGAAACACCACCACCTAGGCCCTTCCAGACCCTTCCAGGCCCTTCTAGACCCTTCTGGAGGTCCCACTCCCACGTTCACTCATCTCCCACTCCAGCCTTACTTTCAAAGAGGGGAGAAAGGGGAAGCTTTGGACCATCTCATGGAAGAGAGGCGAGGATGTCCTCACCTTGGTAATTAAATGCTTAGATGTCATTTTGTGACCTGATGTCCGTTCCTGCCCCTGCAGCACACAAATCACTCAAACCTGCACCCTGGCCAGGGTCTGCACCTCCTGCTCTGAGCACTGGCGGTACCTCATCTCAGGTGCCGGCCTTTTGGCTCTGGAAGCAGCTACAGCTGCTTTTCTAGAGGAGAAAACTTGGTTTGTAGAAGGCAGGAGCAGAGCCTGACTCCAGGATCCTCCAGGCTTGTGTGGGCACCTTCCAGGGTCCAAAGCCCTCTAGAAACACGCTCCAGAAAGCAAATTCCAGCCCACACCAGGGTGAGGGTGGGGCGGGGAAGCCGGTAAAGGCAGGCGGAGCTTCCGGTTCCCTTGGCCAGCTCCTGCTTCTGAGCGCAGAGCCCTGGGGAGGGCAGACAGGAGGCTGGGGGAGGGGACAGGGGAAAGGGAGAGTGTTGGACTGGAGGAGAGTTGGGGAGAGATGGGAGGAAAAAGGGGGAGGTAGAGAGGAGGTGGGGGAAAGTGGGGGCAAGTGGGGGGGAGTGGGGGCAGGGGGAGAGGGCCGGGGCTCCTTCCAGAAGGCAGGCAGGGGGCACATAGCGCGGTGCAGGGACCCCCGTGGGCTGGCGGGTCCTCCCAGACCCGGCCTCAGTCCTGGAAGCCCCAAATGGACGACAGCGGAAGCCCTGGGGCGCAACCCCTGAAACTCGACAGTTCGCGCCACTCCCCGCCTCCGGGGTCCCCTCGCCTGGGGCGGCGGCTGGAGAAGGGCGCACCCCGCCCGCGGAGACCCACGCGCTCACCTACGGGGGCCAAGGTCCGGCTCCTCGTCCGGCTCCAGGCTCCGGCCGTGGTCCTGCGGGCAGTGTAAAAGCGGCCGCCGCTCTTGTGCCCTCCGGGTGGGACCACGTGGG
This sequence comes from Theropithecus gelada, assembly GCF_003255815.1. Classification (NCBI taxonomy): domain Eukaryota; kingdom Metazoa; phylum Chordata; class Mammalia; order Primates; family Cercopithecidae; genus Theropithecus; species Theropithecus gelada. The sequence continues at coordinate 123,630,872 of NC_037671.1, read as the reverse complement.
GAGGCGGCGGTGATCCCAGAGGGTGATGCGGCCCGCGCTCCGGATTGGCCAGCGCCGCCCGCCCCCTCCCCGCCCAGCCGACCCTCCCCGGCGGGACCGCGGGCCGTGCAGGTTCTCGGGGGTCGCACCGTCCTGGAGGTCGCACGGTCCCAGAGTTGCCTGTCCCAGGGGTCGCCCAGTCCGGAGGGTCGCTCCATCCCCGGGTCACACGTCCCCCCATTGCCCGGCCCGGGACTGCAGCATCCCAGCCTTGCAGAGGCGAGCGCGCCACCCACTCCAAACTGGCCGCCCCCTGCGCGGACGCACCGGGTTCCGCGCCCTGCCGGCTGCTGGCGACCCCGCTGCCGGGTTTCTCCCCGGACCTCACAGCATGGACAGCCCACTCGGAACGGCGGTATGCATTTGAACCCATCGCTGCCCGCGTTGTCGGTGGACGCCGTGGACCCTGGGCGGGCAGCGTGGAGCGCGGAGGGGAGACCTGCCCTGGGGGACAGTGGCAGGGAGGGGATGGTCCTGGGATTTGCATGGGTGATGGGCCAGTTCCAGCCCTGGGAGCAGGAGGACGACGCGGAGGTGGAGCTCTAGGAAGGGGTGGATGTTACCACCTTGCAAAACCACACCGCTGCCCAGGAGGGCAGCTGAAGCTTCACTGGCCCAGGGCGGTTTGCCCGCTCTGAGGGTGACATTTGGGCAGACACCTTTAGGAGCCAGGGAGGAGGCCTCTCGGATATTTGGGGCGAAGTCGGGATCCCAAATTGAGGAGCAGCAAGTACAGAGGCCCCAGGCATGCTGGGGTTGAGAGAGAGCAAAGAGAGGGAGAGAGGGTGTCACTCCTGACCCCTGAGGCTGAGCGCCCGGAACCCAGCCTTGGCTGTGTTCTGAGGCTCTTGGGAACCAGGTTCCAAGCTGCCCAGCCTCGCGGCTCAGGGCACTTCTCTACCGTCCTGGTTTGGATTTCTCCTTCCCCTTCCTCCCCCTGCCCCAGGCCTCATACGTTCGAGGCTGGTTTTCCTTCCATGCTGATCTTCCAGCATGTGATACTATTTAGCCGTTCATTTGGACAGCCTCCCCCGGTTAGAATTTAAGTGACAGCAGGGCAGATTTTTAAAAATCTATTTTGTTTACTGCTAAACCCCAAGCACCTCCAAGAGCTGCTGGCACTGGAGCGTTCTTGGTGGAATGAATAATTCATGTATCAGGGCCCAGATCAAATACAGCAGCTCAGGTAGAGCCCTCCCACTCCATTCAGTCACATTCAGCAAACCTGGCACCTTGCCTTAGGGGAAGTAGCTCCTGCGTGGATTTAGTTCCCTTCTCCTCCTCTTCCTTCTGCGCTCTAGAAGGAATGAAGGTGGTTCATGCCATCCACACACTTGCACAATAAGGACAATTGGGTGGCAAAGAGCTGGAGGGCTGAGTCAGGAGGTCACAGACCAGCAGGAGCCAGAAACTAAGACGGGCCTGATGTGGTGCCTGGAAGTTGTGTATCTGCCCTGGGTGATTTTTGCTTTTTGTGTTTATTTATAAGCTGGTAGCAGACAGGTGACAACTTCCATATTCACCTGCCCTGGTCGTCTGGAAGCAGCCTCTTCGTCACACCTTTCACCCAGGGAGTGAGCCCACTCTTGGTCCGTGATCTCCGTGGGGCCCTCGCTCAGTCATTGCATCTGGTCCTGTCCTCTGTGGAGACGGGAGGGAGTGGATTCAGTCCTCCACGTAGCCCCAGATGACAGCCCGCCCGCTGTTTGGAGCTGGTTATGATCTCATCTTTGAGTCACATCTCAGCGTTGCCTCCTTCCCTTGTAGATCTCTTTAATCTCTGCATTGTCACAAAATGACCTGCATGTGAGAATGACGAGGTTGCTTTGTGAAAAGGGTGGTGAAATGCCAGGTATTGCTGATGCCCAGTACGTAAGTGCGTCAGTGTATGCAGAGTTATCACACATAGCAGCAGCGATGTGATGGAGAGAGCAAATTGCGATTTAACTCGGGAGCAAATTGCGATTTAACAACGACTTGGCAGCAGTGGCCCTGCCTGGTCTAACTTACAGGACACACGATGCGTCAATCCTCATGTGTCTGGAAGGTGCTAGAATAACAGCTGCTGGTGCTGCCCTGCTGCCACCCACCTGGAGATGCAGTTCCCTGGCATGAGGGGATGTCTTATGTGACATTTGCATAATAAAACAGCAAATGGCTCTTGACTGTTCGGATTGGGAGTTTAATGCTTCTTTCTCCTTAGAAAAAGACAAAAACTTTTATGTCTGGGAAAGCGAAAGAGGAGGAGGACAAGGATATCACTTCAAATTTTAATGGAGAAGACAAGGAAGACAATTCGTAAAAATCATGTTTTAATATTTACAGAGAAAAATGTCTGGTGGGAAATACATTAAAATACATCAAAAGGAGTAGGATGTCCAGGTTTTATTTATTTATTTATTTTTTGCTTATTGATTTTTAAAAATGAATAGTTATTTGTATAATAAGAATTAACAAAAATAATGAAAAAAGCCTTGCTGAAGAGAAAATGCTTTAACTCTAGGAAACAAGGCGGGTTTCTCTGTGTTCCATTTCTGGCTGCAAACGGAGCAGAGCTTTAGGACCAGGAGCCAGAAGCCTGGCTCTTCACACCTGCTGCGGCCCGGAGAGGTGCAGCCTCTCACTGTCAATCATCTGGTCTCTAGCAGCTTCTTGAGTAACTCGCCTCAAATCACCTGTGTCAGTTTCTCCTCGGCGAGAGCGTCTGCAGTAAAATTTGGCCCCAGGTGTGATGTATTTTGTGGCTTTAAAAGGCTCCCCTTTGCCCTTCTCTGAACTGTCAGCTTTGTCTTAGGACCACACCCACCTGAAATCCATGTTCCTGACTCTGGCCTTGGCTGCCATACATCACCACGTGATTTTTCTCTTCAATGGAACAGTCGTGAAGAGATATTTTTCTTTGTTTTTGGTGTCTTACTTTTTAAAGAGCAGCGACAGGAACTCTCACTCATTGCTGGTGGGAATGCAAAATGGCACAGCCACTTTGGAAGACAGTTTGGCAACATCTCAGGAGACTAAACATGCTCTGACCGTAGGATCCAGCAATCACACTGCTTGATGTTTGCCCAAAGCAAATGAACACTTAGATCCAGAAAAAATTTCATGTGTCTGTTTATAGCAGCTGTATGCATTATTGCCAAGCTTGCAAGCAACCATGATGCCCTTCAGGAAGTGAATGAATCAATCGTAGGACCCCCAAACAAGGGGGTGCTATGCAGCAGCGGAAGGGGCCCGGAAGGGGGCGCGGAAGGGAGCGCGGAAAGGGGCGCGGAAAGGGCTGAGCCACGGAGCACAGGCAGGTGTGGAGGAGCCTTCCAGGCAGGGCCCGCTCCGTGAAGGAAGCCGGCCTGAAAATGCTTCCAACAGCGTGATTCCAAGGACGTGACATTCTAGAAAAAGCAAAAACATGGAAATGGGGAAAAGATCCGTGGTTGCCAGGGATTTGGGGAGAGGAAAGGATAAACAGGTGGAGAAGAGAGGAATTTAGGGCGGTGGAACTCTTGAATATGACATGATCATGGTAGAGACGTGCCACTGCATGTTTGTTGGAACCCAGGGATGCGCACATGGAGACTGAGCCCCGGTGTGCACCGAGGACTTCAGTCAGCAACCACGTCCCAATGTCAGCTCACCAGTGAGGACAGCTGTGCTAGGGCCACACAGGATGTCAAGAATAAGGGAAATTGGGGTGCGGAGGTGGGTACGTGGGAACTCTGTACTTTCTGCACAATTTTTTCTGTGAACCTAAAACTACTCAAAATAAATAAATAAATAAATAAATAAATAAATAAAGCCTATTAGAAAAGTGGGAGCAGGATGTACTTTTAGCTACCAAGGGTGTGTGTCCCTGTAAATAAGTGTTAGGGAGGGAGGAATTGGCTGGGTGCGGAGGCTCATGCCTGTAATCTTAGCACTTGGGAGGGCGAGGCGGGTGGATTGCTTGAGCCCAGGAGTTTGAGACTAGCCTGGGAAACATGGTGAGACCCTGTCTCTACAAAAAAAAAAAAAAAAAAAGAAAACCACACACACACACAAATTAGCAGGGAGTAGCTGAGGCGTCACTGCACTCCAGGCTGGACGACGGAGCTGCCAGAAGAGGTGTCAGAGCCCCAGCATCAGAAAAATGGTCAGCTCGCGGGTGGTAGGTAGTAAGAAGAATCTACAGACAACTGCGTAGGTTTGAAAAAGGAAAGTTTTAGGAGAAAGAACGCTGCAGAGGAGAGCAGTGAGCGTCTCAATGAGGGGATGGAGTGTGCAACGGTGGATGTTTCTTAGGGGCATTTGCGGACCTTAAAGCAGGAGCTGAGGGTAATTTGGGCCGCACTAGCCATGGAGGTCATGATAAATGACTACATCTGTGGATGTTTTTGTGCCCTGAGTCAGCAAGGGTTGCCCAGTGCGTTTCAACGTGCATGCATTCCAGAGATGCATAGAAATCCTAGTTACCCATGAATTCTTGGAAAGAGGCCTGGAACCAGATGTCGACTTTAGATGATAGGGAAGCCCAACGGCTTCTGAATTTCTCAGATAAGGAGATAAGGAGTGCTGTCTCTGGATGGCCTGCTTGATGCTCACCAGGTGACCTTTTGCTCTCCTCAAGAGCAAGACCTTGTCTCAAAAAAAAAAGGCGGGGGGGTGGGGTGAGTAGAGAGGGGAGCATTTTGAAGACTTGAAGATGAGTTCATAGACAGTGATGGGGCTGTCTGAGGGTTTTGCCTGATGGTCGCCCCCTGGGCTGTGGGCAGGTTCTAGCCAGGCGGAAGGAGCCCGCTGGCAGGTGGCACCCTTGCTCCAGGGGTGGAAGGAGGTGTGAATGGCAGAGGCTGCCATTCCTCGGCCAGGGCTGATCTCTGCGGGAGGGAGGACATGTGAAGGAAGGAGGGAGAGGATTGGAGGACGGAGGAGGGATGAGGGTGGGACTGTGCCAGACCCTCCACGTGGGGGCTGGGTCAGGTCTGGTGGCTCCTGGGAGAAAATTTCCCCCTTTCATTCTCAAAAGACGACATCAAAACAACTTAAAGTCTTTCCAAACACAGTTCCCGGCATTCACCACTGAAGGCCATGCTACAAGGAGAAACATATGAAGGAAACATGTTCCTCTCATGCATCCCTAACAAGCAGGCTGTAGGAGCTCGTCTGTTGTGAGATGGAGCAGGTCCTGAAGTCATTCCTGATGGCTGGAATTTTCACAAACCTTTCTCACTGCATAGCACTAAGAATCCAGTAATGTGAAAAATCATGAGTTATTTCCTCAACAATTTGCAAAGGTCAGAATTATTATTTCTTTGCCATTCCTTTGATAACAAAAGTTTTCTTCCTTGTCATTTGTGGGATGTTTTCGCTGGGTGACAGGCAAGTAACATGACACCACCCCATGAACTGTGTTTTAGCAGAATTTGAAAAACAAGGGGCCAGGCGCAGTGGCTCACGCCTGTAATCCCAGCACTTTGGGAGGCTGAGGCAGGTGGATCACTTGAGGTGAGGAGTTTGAGACCAGCCTGGCCAACATGGTGAAACCCCATCCCTAATACAAATACAAAAATTAGCCGGGCATGGTGGAGGGTGCCTGTAATTCCAGCTACTCGGGAGGCTGAGGCAGGGGAATCGCTTGAACCCGGGAGGTGGAGGTTGCATCACTGCACTCCAGCCTGGGTGATAGAGCAAGACTCAGTCTAAAACACAAAAAAACAAGGTAGCTAGGTGGACCATGAGAAGGGAATCTGCAGTCCCCTGAGGCCTGGCCAGGCTGGACCGATGGCGCCTGGGCCCAAATAGCTGCTGGCAGGATGCCCAAGGCGCCCACTCTGATCCGAGCATCCCCTCAGGGAACATTTGCAAATTGAGGCCAACAAGAACCCACTTACCAACAATTTTGAATTTTTGTGTTGTGAGTCAGGCATCCTCTCACCCCAACACAATAAGGCTTCTGTATGACAAAATCCAATTATTTGCCTAATAAAAATCTCTGAGAACATTTCATGCTGACCTTTCTTAAAAATAAATGTGGAAGCTGGTAGGGGTTTGAGAGAGCTCTCTTCCCAGCGTTGGGTCAGGTTGACACAGTCGGGATATGGAGTGTCCTGGTGATATCCGCCTGCTTATATTTATATTACCCACCTGCAGCTTGTCCCAAATGCTGTCGGCATAGGCCGGTTCCCTTCGTGACTGAGAGGCTTTGAATATTTGGAAAACATCCAGTCATGTATTTCTGTTCCCAGGAAATATGTAACAGTGTTTTCACCATTTCTTCATTGCACTAGGTCTGGAAGATTAAAAATTTTGTGTGAGTTTAACATTCAGTAACAGAATATGAGCAGTGTTTTCTTTCTAATTACTAATTTGTTAATCTCACCTCAAAATTTAACTGATTAGCACGTTTAAACAAATCAAAATTAACATTTAAGCAAATCAAACTTAAGATTAAGATTTTAAATCTTAAACGAAGCAAGATTTTGCAAACTCAAATTTGATTAGTAAAGTAAAACATGTTTTTATTAACTACAGCAACCTTCTGAATCTTTGCAAATATTGTCTCGAAAGGTAGAGGCATGCCTGTAGAGCATTTCATGAAGATAGTTTTCGTAGCGATCCAGCCTTGAAAAGGCTCTCGCATTTGTACCTGTGTTCCTGGGAAAGAGGGACTGGGAGGGAGGGAAAGAGGAATAGGGGAGCTCTGTGAGACATGGGCCAGGCTCAGCGATGGTCTGCTTTATCTGGAGCCATGAGCTTCAGGAGACTGTGCCCTCCTCCTGTGTCCAAGACCCCCAGAGAGGAGTGCTCAGGGTGGGAGTAGGTGCCTTGGCCAGCCTCCAGTAGACAGCTAGGGTGTGGCTTAAACTGGAGAGGGGGGGGGTTACACTTCTAATTCCAAAAAGTCAGTAAACAATGCCCCATTCTTGAGTTTTCCAGGGTACACCTGACCTCGTGTGGAGGGCTCGGCTTTTTGCATCACAGACACAAGCCGCAGCCAGTTGCCCAAGAAATCAGTTTCTTAAGGGCTGCAGTGACAAAGGGCCACAAACCCGGCAGCTTAAAACAATGGACCTCTACTGTCCCACGGCTCTGGAGGCTGCAGCCCTAAACCACGGGTTTAGGGGTAGGACTGTGATCCCCTAAGTCTCCGGGATTATCCTGCTTGCCTCTTCCTGGTTCCTGGCATTGCTGGCGATGCCTGGTCCTCTCTGACTTGCAGACACACTGGTCCAAGCTCTGCCTTCCCATCACGGGCGGTCCTCTCTGTGAGTCTCTGTCTTGTTTTCTCTCTAATGAGGACACCATCATATTGAATTAAGGAGCCACTCTATACCAGGTGGCCTCGCCTTAACTAATTACATCTCTGAAATGACCTGATTTCCAAGCAAGGGCACATCCTGAAGTCCTGGGGGTTAGGACATCAGCTCTTTTGGGAGAGGACACAGTTCAGCCGGTATGATACATCCCTAGGACATGATTCTTTATTTCAAGATTGGGGCTGCTGTGACCAGGACCAGGGTCAAAGGGAGGAAGGGCAGAGCAGAGGGAGAAAGGAAAGGCCAATTTCCAAGCTCATGTGATGCGTGCTGCCTGTTTCTAGGGTAAATGCCGGAGTTGGCAGCACTGATCCATGGGTGGAGGGACCTGGTTTCTCCCAGACCAGATCGACTTTCTGGCCATGTTTTCTAGGAACACACCTGCCTTCTGACCCACCTGAGCCAAGAGATTCACTGTAAGACTCCGCTGCCAGCCGATGGCACTCAGGCCTAACACGCAGCCACGCTGGCAGCTAGCCCTGCATCGGTGACGAGGGACGCCTCACTTTACCTTTTATATGGGCCCCACCAGCTGCATAGGGTGACAGTTCCAGCTTAGCAGCAAAGCGACATTATCAATGCCATCAAATACTGGTAAGTGCTCTTGTTCCAACGGAAAGAGCTCTAAGTGAAATTTAAGCACCGCATTAGGGAGATGAGGCCAAGCTTTCCACATGTCCAGGGTGGGGTGCCTGGGAAGGATGGAGTCCCCACTGAATTGTCTTCTTATCAAATAAAGAATAGCAGCAAGTAGGAACCAGTGTCTGAGGTTTCGCTGAGCTCGAAATCAAGCCAGATGGAATTCTTCTCTACGCTGAGATCTAGAGTGGGGAGATTTCAGTAAGGCAGCCTTGGGAAGTCAGCAGGTGCCCAGGTAACAGATATGCAGTCACTCAACCGCAAAGCTTTAAGAACACTGTCCACATAGATGGGCACCTCCGTAGTATATGCACTGTGCCTTTCTGGCTACCTCTGGTATAATGACTATATTTTATTTTTTTTAATTGATGGAGCTAAGTTTTTAAGATGTGCTATGTTGCACAGTGATGCCTTCAGAATGAATAAGGTACCTGTCACTGAATGCTCCCACCCTAAGGGCTCCAGATGCTGTTACATGAAGAAAAATTCCTATTATCTTTCATTTTAACTTTCTTCCCCCTTCAGTATCAGCCCATCAGTTATCACTTCTTGACATAATCAATATTTCTTCTCTTGCCCCCTTAATTTCCTTTTTCCAGTCTGCCATGACAAACCAGCTCAAGAAAAGCTATAAGAATGGAACTTTAGGTAATGGTCAATTGGCTATGTGTAAATGGTCAGTCATTCCTAGCTGAGTAAAATGAATGACCTTTGTACATGAACTTTGGTGCCTTTAGAAAAATTATTCAGAGATATATTTTCAGCCCACTTCTTAATTCTTTGTTGTGTTATGGACAGCTAAGCTTCTCCAAGAAGGGACTTTGAGACAGGATACATGTCATCTACAGTGTCTCAAAAAAGACTCAAATCCAACCTGTTATGAAATGCAGGATGGAAGCAAGTGAGCAATAAAATGAATTCAAAGAATGTTGTCTCAGTAAAAGCCAGACATTTTTATAACAGATTATTATATCCTAGTGACTTAGAGTTCCTAATTACTGTGGTTAAAAATTAAAATTTTATATTGATTTCTATTTAATAACTCTGTAAACTTTATACAGCATGACTAAGTGTCATACTCAGATGTCATCATACTTAGGAAGGCGTGTTTGGTACCAGCAGAAAGGGAAAAGAGAATGCAATTTTGGGTGAGATTAAGCATTTTCCCACCCAAATCCTATGTCAAATTGAAGATTCATCCAATTCAATCAACAGTTATTTACTGAGTACTCACTATTTGCCACCGTGTCCCCAGCAAAGGGGGCAATGTCTCAACCCCAGACCATACACATTTGAATGACAGAAGACTGGCATAGATGAACTAATGAATGTATTGTTGAAAAATTGTGATGTTGGGAGGGAAATTGGTAGAAAGTTATGACGGCAAGTAACTGTGGAACTTAGATTTGTTGTAGAAAATGGGCATTTGACTCTGGCTGTGAATGAGTTCACCAGCCTAATCAATATGAAATTGTGTAGACTACTCTCGTACAAGACCACAGACCCCAGAGTCTAATCAATGAGAAATTGTGTAGACCACTCTTATAGAGGACCATAGGCCCCGGATCTAATCAATATAAAATCATGTAGACCCCTCTCATAGAGGACCACAGACTCCAGATCTAATCAATATAAAATCATGTAGACTACTCTCATAGAGGACCACAGACCCCAGATCTAATTGGTATGAGATCGTGTAGACCCCTCTCTAGAGGACCACAGACCCCAGATCTAATCAATATGAAACCATGTAGACCACTCTCATAGAGGACCATAGGCCCTGGATCTAATCAATATGAAATCGTATAGACTACTCTCATAGAGCACCACAGACCCTAGATCTAATCAATGTGAAACTGTAGACCGCTCTCTAGAGGACCACAGACCCTAGATCTAATCAATATGAAACTGTAGACCACTCTCTAGAGGACCACAGACCCTGGATCTAATCAATATGAAACTGTAGACCGCTCTCTAGAGGACCACAGACCCTGGATCTAATCAATATTAAACCATGTAGACCACTCTCATAGAGGACCACAGACCCCAGATCTAATCAGTATGAAATTGTGTAGACCACTCTTATAGAGGACCACAGACCCCGGATCTAATCAATATGAAATCATATAGACTACTCTTATAGAGGACCACAGGCCCTGGATCTAATCAATATGAAACTGTAGACTGCTCTCTAGAGGACCACAGACTCTGGATCTAATCAATATGAAACTGTAGACCGCTCTCTAGAGGACCACAGACCCCGGATCTAATCAATATGAAATCGTGTAGACTGCTTTCTAGAGGACCACAGACCCAAGAGTCCAGTTGCTTTCCTGCGGGCCTCCAGCAGACATCAGTGCAGCCCCAGGAAAGGCTGGTCACCAGGACCCGCCGAGGGGCTCAATTCATGGGAGTCAACAGGGAAGAAGCCAGGATGAGTCAGTTTTCTGAATTCAGTGATGGAGCGACCAGTAGGCTGCCGTTTGCTGATGTGAGGAACACGTGAGGAAGACCAGGTGGATGAGCATTCCAAGATTGGAGTTCACCTTGGTTTATGTTACTTTTAAGACATTTGTGAGATATCCAATAACTCAACTAGAGGCAGTGTGCAGTGTTCTGTGTGCACCCCCGGACCACATACATTTTGATGGGAGAAGGTTAGTAGTAAGGGCCTGGCTGGGGAGGCCTCATCACCCTACGACTGTTCCCTCCATGTGGCCAATACAGCAGTGGAGGTGGCTGCTACCCCTCAGATGTTCCCTGAGGAGCTATCAAGGGGGGCAGAAGAGGCAGGGAAGCTTCCAGAAGGAGAGGACTTAGGCTATCAGGGTGAGTGGGAATCGCCAGGCCTTGGGGGAGTGAGGGGGACAGTGGTTCACAACATGGGAGTCCCGTGGCTGGTGTCTCGAGGGGAGCCCTGTGCAGTCAGAGAGGGAGGGGTCTGTTCAGTTCCTGGGGTTTGTGGACCTTTCCCTAAACCCTGCCTTCAAAATGAAGGGGGTTTGACTGGATGTGATTGAAAGAGAAAAGCTCTGGTTTAAACCTCCAGTTGTGATAGATGATAAAGAGGCATACAAGGTGGTGGAGGGAGCAGTCAGTGCTGTCCCGCTGTGGCTGAACTGTCCTAACTCCTGGGACCTCAGGATGTGGCCTTGTTTGGCAACAGGGCCTTTAACAAGGTGACTAAGGGGAAATGAGGTCCTTCAGGTGGGTCCTAATCCAATGACTATTGTACATTATAAAACACTATATAGTTTATAATGAATAATCCTATACAATTATAAAAGAGGAGGTTTGGACCACACACACACACAAGTGCACACACGTACATGCATATGAGCACATAAGCACACCCATGTGTACACATGACAACTGTGTGCATGTACGTACGGGCGCACACACACACACACACACACCTGCTACAGACTGTCCTCCTGCGAGACAGAGATGCAACCGCCCTCAATGAAGTGTCTGTGAAACCCTGCAGTACATGAAAAGAATCAGTAACTATCCCTACTCTCAGATTATCTATGTGGGTTAATATTGGGAAATCCCTTAATCGAATACAGTTTCTCAACAGAGCAAAGGATTAAAGTTATAGGGGTGTTTTGACAGTTGCTCTAAAATTACTTGTAAGAGTTCCCAATATTTTCATGATGGAAATATTTGACAGGGTTGGAATAGAAGGACAGTTTCCTAAACAGAAGATTCTTTCAACCAATGAACATCATTCTTGACAGCAAGACACTGGCCATAGACCCATGAAAGTGAAAACAGGTGCCTCTGAGTCTTACTGGTATATTACATTGTTCTGGAACTTCTAGAAACACCATAAAATGTGAAAAAGAAGTTATTGGCACCACTGTTAATAAGGAAGACACAAACATATAACTGATTGCAGGTGATATAATAATTTATTTAAGCAAAAACCTAAATATGGTAAGGAGTTCAATTCTTAAAAAAATAATTCATAATTCTAACTAAAATATCCAATTAAAACATTTAACAATGAACACATAGATGAAAATAGCCAAGGAAATGCTGGAGGAGGTGGACAGGGCACAGCATCAGCAGAGGACGGACAGACAGGGCGGCGGCTGATGGGCAGAAGGCGCAGGTCCTGAGGTCAATGAATCCACTGTGTGGAACATCATGACGGGCAAAGCAGTCAGAAGAGGGAGGGTTGTGCAACAGGCAGTGCCAGGAGGACCACTGAACATAAGAAAAACTTAGACTCTTATTTCATGCTATACACTAAAATAATTCCTATCATAGTCAAAGAGTTAAAGATGTAAAAAGTAAGCCACAAAACGATCAAAAGTAGTTAGGAGCACTAGACATTGTTCAAGGCCTTAACATGCATTCACCCAGATATTTCCATAGAATGCTACTTGCCTTGCTGTTTTTATGATTACTGAAGTAGAGAAAATATTGACAACCAGCAATGGAGACTTGGTTTTAAAGTACTTTGCATCAAGATGATAGAATATTTCTGTAGATTGTAAAAACTGTATTTTATAACATTGCTTTCACGTGGGAAACTTTTATTTTATGAAAGTACAGGATATAAAAGTATCATATAACCCAAATTTTATGTTTCATAAGTGGAAAGAAATACATCAAAGTGTTAGCGGTCGTGATCAGAACATAGAATTTTGTTTTCTGTGTTACTTTTATAACAAAGGAAAGTCCGGAAGTCAAATCAGCATCCTTCCCGTTAAGGTGTTGGGGCAAAGCTTTCTTTGGGACTTAAATGGATGGCTGATGGCCTTGGATCTAGAATTCTCTACATGTGTGTGGACCAAACAAATTGCTGTCAAATGGAAATGTGGATACTGACTTAGAGACCTTTCTATGTGATTTCTGCCGAACCATGGCTACAGCAAAACTGTGACAACTGTGTGCACGTCGCCATGCCGAGACGCGGCTCAGAAAATTGGGCAGCGCCTGATCCCAACAACCAGGGCACCTGCCACGGCCCTGCCGCGGCTCTGGGATGCGTGCTCTGCCAGTTTTTGCCTGTAAGTAACCAACAGAGGGTTGCCCGAGCTTGTGAGGAGTGCAGTGTTTAACCTCATCAGCAGCAGCACTGGAGGGTGATTCTTACTTACCAGTAAGGATTTTCCATCTCTCAACATTTTGTATTTATGCAGGTGTGATGTATTTACACTTTTGTGTAAACCACGGGATTTGCTTGGATCCCGGAACGACTTCTGATCATTGTGGCAGGAATGGGAGCCTGCAGACCCACGACGTGGGGTGTGTCGGAGGAGTGCAGAGACACACACATCATTCTCAACTTTCGCTGAGGTCTTCTACGTTTTATCTTTTTTCACCCTGAACAAAAGTGAGTTGGTTAAAAGATACAGAGAAGATCTGTTAAGGGTGAAACAGAGAAAAACAACAATAAGAACCAACCCTAAACCAAGACCTCATAACATCAGTACAAAAACCAGATGAGAGAAACGTACAGTGCATGGTCACAATGCCCGGGCAGCGAGTGTCCCGGTGCCATTTGGACAGTTTCACGTCAGTTTCATATCATCTCCAGAACGGGAAGAATTCCCCTCGGTAAGAGAGAGGCCATGTCTCCAGTGAAGGAAGCCGGCTGGCAGGCACTGCATTCTAGGGAAGGACAGGTACTGCTGCACTCCTGGAGAACGGGATGGGGAATCATTTCAAGACGTCTAACCTGGTGATGATACCAGGAATAACTGTTCTCTGGAAGTGTTGTATTTGTCTTCCTGTTTGCCACCTTGTGGTCCAGGAGACCAGGTCAGGAAAAGAGAGTGAGAGACAAAGACTGATGGGCAGCCTGCAGGGCCCATCCACCCATCTACCCATCCATCTATCCACTCATCCACCCACCTACCATCCATCCATCCATCCATCCATCCACCCACCTATTCACTCATCTACCCATCTAGGCACCCATCTATCCACCCACCCGTCCATCCACCCATCCATCTACCTACCCCCCCATCCATCCACCTATCCATCCATCCATTATATGTCATCTATCATATGTAATCTATGCATCAATCTATCATATGCTGTCTATTATCTCACCTATCCATCATACATCATCTATTCATCTAGTCACCTATCCATCTATCATATGTCATGTATCTATGCATTTATGTATCCTATGCCTTTTTTTCATCTACATCATATGTCATCTATCATCAGTCTCTTATATGCCATCTGTCTGTTTGTGTAGCCATCTATCATATGCCATTTTTCTATCTATCTATCAATCAAATGCCACCTATCATATAACATTTTAAAAATCTATCATATACCATCTATCATATGCCGTCTATCATATGCCATCTGCCTATCATATACCATCTATCTGTCATATGCCATCTGTCTATCATACACCATCTGTCTATCATATGCCATCTGTCTATCATATACCATCTGTCTGTCATATGCCATCTGTCTATCTAGCATGTGTTTCTTTGTCTGGGAATTCATGTAGGATCTATCCCTTTGGATCTAATGTAATCCACAGGATTCTGGAGTTCATGTGGGTCTCGAAATGTCTCGGAGGCTGAAGGGAAGGACAGGTGTGATTCAGGAGGGGATGGAGCCAGGGGACCTGTGCTGCTAGCCTGGGTCATGGACACCCCCACTCTTGTGAGGGAGAAAGTTGGGGTCTTCTGTCCAGTGTCCTCTTCCCTGTGGTCATGGGACATTTGCTCAAGCAGGCAGGGGCCGCACCTCCCTCCCAAGCTGGATGCATCTCTCTCAGGGAAGCCCAGGCTTCATTCTTGCTACAAATGACCAAGTCCCTCTTGGCCCAGACAGGGCTTCCATTGGAGCGATATCAGCCTCTTTCTTCTGGTGGGAGACCCACCGGGTCCTGACACTGGTCCTATCTTCAGGTGCGATACTGGTGGTGTCCCCAAGCACTGTACTTCCTGGCAAGGCCAAGCCCGTGGCTTTGACATCTGCCTCCTGGAGTCCAGGCCATTCGAGGAAGGCACTGTCTTGAACTTTTGTCACCCGCTGCGGGCAACCCAGGAGAAACCTGGGAGAGTGTCCCCAGCTGGGCCCGGCAGTACCACGGGGCTGAGAAGAGGAGGCGTTTTTCATGGTCTCCGTCCACGCTGGGCCTGGCAGCTCACAGAGCAGAGCTGAGAAGAGGAGACATTGTTCATGGTCTCTGGCCACTGAGATGGTGGGACAGAGGCAGAGCAGGTGATTTGCTGCCATTCCATGATGCTCAGAGCTCATGAATAGCCAGTCACACTTACTCCAAGCACGAATGCTGGTGGTTGTTCTGCAGTTTTCACTTTGTGGATGACAGAGCCAAGGTTTGGGGCTGGAGCTCACGGTACCCCGAGATGCAGAGTGGGATTTTCCTGCCGCGCCATGCTCTCTCCACAGGCCGAGAGTGTGCTGTGAAACCGTGAGGCTGAAACCACCTTCACACTGGGAGCAAACAAAAGGACCCGCGGGTGAGGAATCTGATCAGTCTCCCAGTGAGATGTCAAAGGTCCGCTCTTGAGAGTGAGTCAGCCATGAGCAGCAGCAGATGATGGGCAGAGTCCATGAGTGAGCCCGGGTACTTATCAGTCCCTCCAAGGCACAGGAAATACCCTGTTTTGCAAGTGTGCACACACATTAAGTTAACAGGACAAGTTACGTATTCCCACGTTGTTTTCCGGTGGCCTGACTAGGGCTGGGCTTCACGTGTTCCCTGTGCTTTCCGCATGTTGAAGGAGGCCTGTGTTTCTCTCCCTGGCTGTCAGCCTCGGATCTGATGGTGGTGTGGAAGGGGCTGGCTGCCGGTGACAACTCCACAGTGTCCCCAGCTCTATCTGCGATGTGAAAGGAGCTTAGCAGAGCTGCCGCGGGGTCAGAGGGCACTGGGTTCCAGCCTGCCCAACCTGTCTAGCGATTATTGACAGTTTTGTGTCCTGTTTTCCCACGGATCCAGGACAGCAGAAGACAAAACCAGGTTCTCTTCCAGAGGGGCAGATTCAGCCAAGGGCTGTCCCCATCATGAGCAGGGCAGGGGGCAACTCCTCCACCACCATCCCGATTCAGCCAGGCACCTGGGACTCCTGGGACCACAGACCATGCCGGGCAAGACGCGGAACTCCCAGCACATGGGAAGGCTTCTGAGGGCAGCAGTCGGAGCTAAAACATGTTTTATGCTGAGGTCGAGTAGAGTGATCTGGAAATTGAAATGAGGACAGTTTGAGAGTCTGAGTGACTGACAATAAAATACAGATTGCAACTGAATAAAAAAATCGCAAATTAAAAAGTGCATTTTATTCTAGGGTCACAAAGGTATGTTTTTCAAAAATAATCAATTTTTCATGGAATTATGGGGTTTTGAGACAAGATTGTATCACTGAGGTCCGAACAACTCAATTATCAGTGCCCTGTTGCACCCAGAAATTATGTTTTAATTTTGCAAATTACCTGAGAGCCACTAAGCTGGGTGGGCTCATGGCGCCCTCTGTTGGTCGCCTGCAGAGCTGCCCCGTGTGTTTTTTTTTTTTTGACTCCTTTCTTTGGGTTGACGTCCTGTGCCAAAATCCTCTTTTCCTCGTCTCCACAGTTCACAGTGGAGTCATTTTCTGCCAGTCAATGGCATTCTCCTAGTTGTCTACATTCCACCTCCTGTCATGCAGAATATCTGAGCCAAGAGAAAGGAAAATAGCTCTGAAAAGAAATAGTTACACCGGTAGAGTGAAGGTGGTTAAAAGCCTCTGAACCCTCGGCATGCCTGTGCCCGCTTGCGATGTTGGTGGCTTAGATGCCGTATGAGCAAGCCTGCTTCCTTTCCCGGCCTGCAAAATAAATACACACTTTGCTATTTCTATATTTCCTCATTTTAATACTATCATTGTTGTAACATCAGCTTCCACTGTAAATAATCTCATCGTCTGTTAGATAGGTATCTGTAAATTAACCTAGGACTATGCTGTGGGCTGAATGTCTGTGTCCCCCAAAATTCGTATATTGAAATCTTCACCCTCAAGGGGATGGTATTAGGAAGTGGGGCCTTTGGGAGGGGATTCATTCATGAGGACAGAACCCTCATGAATGAGATTACTGCCCCTTATGAAAGAGAACCCAGAGAGCTCCCTCATCCCTTCCATCCATATGAGGTTACAGCAAAAGGGCAGGAAAAAAAAAGTCTAGGAAGCAACCCTCCCCAGACGTGAAATCTGCTGACCCCTTGGTCTTGGGCTTCCAGCCTCCAGAACTGTGAGAAATAAATCTGCTGTTTAAGCTGCCTAGTCCATAGTATTTTATTACAGCAGCCAACATGGATGAAGACAGACTGTGCCCACAGCTTCCCATCAGCCCATGGGAACGTGTTTGAGGAGCCGCCTCTGACTTCCTTGGGCCTGTGGACTGGTGCGCTACTCCTGCACTGCACTGCCTTCCAAAGAGTGTCACCAGCTTCGTGCTCACTTCACCCTTTGGCAGCCCAGGAATGGTTCCCACCCCAGTCAAAGTCTGCCCGGAAGACTCAGGTATGCTGTATTGCGGTCTGCATTACCCACAGTCAAGCAGCTGGCCTCTCCAATTAGAGCAGCTCTTCAGAGGCACAGCCGGCTGGCTCCAACCAGAGGTAGTAGGATAAGCCTGCCCACAGCTGTGGAAACCATCCGTCTGTTGGGCTGTTTCTCACCAGCAAAGCCAAGCGCTGGGAAATGGACACGTGACCTCTGATGGTGGTCTGTGTTGTCCACCATGTGTGTCACTTGTAGGTACCTTTATGTCCAGCACTGATGGAGCTCTGCTTCTTGATCTAGACATCTTTTTTGCTAATATTTTATTCTTTTTGGAAAGGTTCAGTGATATTCTTGTACCTCTGGGCAGTAAGTTTTCCCAGGAGCACAGTGTCCAACTGCAACCATCAGCTTTCATTTCAAAGCAGTATCATCACTAATCATCACCATCATCACCACCATCATCTTCAACATACCATCATCACCACCATCTTCACTATCACCGTCATCCTCTTCACCACCATCACCATTATCTTCAACATCACCATCATCACCACCATCTTCACTATCACCGTCATCCTCTTCACCACCATCACCATTATCTTCAACATCACCATCATCACCATCATCTTCAACATACCATCATCATCTCCATCATCTTCACCACCATCTTCACTGTCACCATTATCATCGTCATCATCACCATCAACATCTTCAACATCCATCATCACCATCAACATCTTCAACATCCATCATCACCACTATCACCATCATCGTCACCATCATCGTCAACACCATCTTTACCACCATCTTCACTATCACCGTCATTATCTTCACCACCATCACCATTATCTTCAACGTCACCATCATCACCACCGTCATCTTCAACATCACCATCATCATCTCCATCATCTTCACCACCATCTTCATGTCACCATTATCATCATCATCATCACCATCACCGTCATCTTCAACATCCATCATCACCACCATCACCATCATCGTCACCATAATCGTCAACACCGAGCCCCAGAGGCCGTGGGTGGCCACGACACAGTGGCCCTGCCTGAGGTGCTGGTGCTGGGTTCCTCTCCAGCCCAGAGGCTGTGGGTGGCCAGGGGAGCCCTGGGGTGCCTCTGAGTGCCCCTGCCCTCAGCTCTGGTGACAGACGCTGCCTTTATATCTTCAAAGTACTGGGACGATTCGATTCTGCCACGGTAACTGAAATAAATGAGTAAGAGGAGAGAGAAGTATAAGAATGGAAGCCGGCCAGGAAGGAGAGGAGCATCTGTGTGCCGTGAAGGGAGGCCAGGCAGATTCTACACCAGGCCTCAGGTCGCCAGATACCTGTGACCCGTTCAGCACCACCTGTGGACACCGTTCGTTCTGGCCCACTTGTGTTCTGCCTAAGATATGCAAATAAAACCACAGCTCTCCCACAGAGCCCTCCCTGCGGCAGGTGTCTCTGTCCTGGAGCCTGCAGAAAGAGACCAGCTCCGTCTCCTGCCTGCCTCACTGTGGGTGTCTTCATCTGTGGGCATCCTTCTGTGCTGACCTTGGGGGCAGCTGGCCTGTGGTGGGCCTGGGCTTGCCCCTGCATCAGGGTGATTTCCCATCCGTTGGAAACGGAAGCTTCTCAGCCCCTGACAGCGGACAGGCTGTGCAGTTCACCATGAGGGGGACAGAACTGTCCCGCACCCCCTCATTCGTAGATGGAGAAGCCATCGTGAGATTCTGCAGCAGAAAGATGAAACCACCTGGGGCCAAGGTTGCTACAAAAATGAGTTTCTCCAGTTTCACTTGTCCCCACAGTAGACTTTGGTCAAACAAGAAATAAGCTTGTATTGATTCAAGCCCCTGAGAATTTGTGGTCATTTTTAATGGCCTCATAAGCCTACCCCATCCAGATTAATAGATAGGAATGGTTGGAGAAAGGAAGGGGCAGGGTAGGTAGAAAAGGGAGAGGGGCAGGAGGGAAGGAGAGAGGGGAGAGAGAAAGAGAAGGAGACGGGGAGACGGGAGAAGAGAGAGAGAGTCTCTGTTAACTGCCTCAAGGAAAGGGATCAATGCATAAGCAAAGCAGAATGTGCAAAGATTCCAAAAGGCCTCAGTGTCATTAGCAACAAATTGGGGCCATGAATTTAACCCAGTCTTTGGAAATTAAACCATCTCTTAGAGGAGAAGCATTTGCATCAAGCGTCACCGAACCTCCCAGCAGAGATTCACACAGGGTTTACGTTGTCAGCTGGGTCTAGATCCCGCAGAGGCGCTGCTGCCTGTGTCAGGAGGGCTTGGGTTCAAGTCGATGCTGCCACTTTGAAGGCCACCCATGGCTTCATGGACATCAAGAGGGTCGGGCCAGGCTGGCAAGAGGTTGAGGCTTAGAGAGAATCACAGGGACCTCCCATACCTCCTTGCCTGGGAGACTTTGTGCTTAGACTCAATGCTCCACTTACAGGATTTTCTAAGCCTTGCATGGAAACATCACGTCACATTATGGAAGTGGCATTAAGCTGCAGTCAGGGGCCTGGGGCCTGCCTAGGTTCTGGGTCTAACCTCTCATGGCCACTCACTGACACACTCCTGTACCCCAGGACGGCCACTGTTGTGGTGCGCCTTCCACGAGCTCATCTCTGCCCCTTCTCTGAGGCCATTCTGATTTGAAATGTTCTTGATGGGTGGGAGCTGGTTGGATGATTTGAATGTTTAATGCTGCACCTTGCTCTGTTCCTCTTTGTCCAGAGATGCATTTGACACAGGAGCCAGGAACCCCCTTGGCCACTGCTTATGGCTGAGTCCTGATTCTGTGGACTTTTCTGTGCTTGGGGATGACTCTCACCCTTTCTCAGTCCGAGGGTGATGCCTGATCTGATCACTGAATGCATTGACAGCTGGCAGCCCGAGAGACACACCAGCTTCTGTGGGGCACGTTTGGGACGGCTCCCAGTTCTTCAACAGCTGACACGCTTTGGCTCTGTGTCCCCACCCAAATCTCATGTTGAATTGTAATCCCATGTGTTGTGGGAGGGACCTGGTGGGAGGTGATTGGATCATGGGGGCAGTTTCCCCCATGCTGTTCTTGTGATAGTAAATTCTCATGAGATCTGGTTGTTTGAAAGCGGATAGCACCCCTTTGCTCTCTTTCCTGCCACCATGTGAAGATGCGCCTGCTTCCCCTTCACCTTCCACCATGATCGTAAGTTTCCTGAGGCCTCCGCAGCCATATCTCCTGTACAGCCTGTAGGACAGTGAGTCAATTAAACCTCTTTTCTTTATAGATTACCCAGTCTCGGGTAGTTCATAACAGTGTGAGAATGGACTCATACCACAGAGGACCGCACCCCAGGGCTCTCACCCCTCTCATATCATGGTGCACTCAGGGAATGAAATGAGGACCAGACTCCTGTGGGCTCAAGGTCACCCATCCACTCAGTCCCAATGCACGGCAGCATGGGGGCGCAATCACTAAGTTCATTTACCCCTTAGCGGGAGTGAGTTAACCTCACCCAAGCTTTCATCTCAGCCTGATTCACTCAAGGGATTAAACCCATCTGGGGATTATAGATTGGTGCTTGTGAGTCATTTTAGGTGTTACAAACTGTCTCTTCACACCTTCAAATTGGGAGGATTTTTATCACTGATGAGTTTTGCCACTGAAAGTGTGGTCCCAGGACCGGCAGCCTCGGCTTCCCTGGGAGCTGCTTAGAAATGCAGACTCTCAGGTCCTCCCCAGACCCACTCAGGATCATCCTAACAAGCCCCCATCACGGGGCTCCTATCGGGTTCAGTGTGGGAGGTGCTTCTCTGAATGGTGTGTCTCCAACTTCAGCCTGCAAGAGGGTCACCTGCTGGGCCCGCCCCAGAGTGGCTGATGTGGGAGGTCGGAGGGCTGGATGGGGCCTGAGAATTTGCTTTTCTAACCAGCTTCCAGGTGAGGCTGAGCTGCTGGGTTTGGATCACACTTTGGGATCCACTATTCTAGCAGGTCTCCAACTTTTTGATCTCAGGATCCCTTTGTCCTCTTCAAACGTATCAGGGACTCCAAAGAGCTTTTGTTTATGGGCCACAGCCACTTATATTTGTGGGTTTTACCCACTTATTTATATTGATGCATAGATGTATTTATATATGGGATGATACATACATTCTATTCTCACCAGGTATTGAGCTTTGAGGCAGTTTACCGGAGCCTGTTGACCTGAAAGATAAAGAGGCTGTGCTTTTTGGAGCACTATGTGTAAACACTGATGGTTGGCCCAGGCATTTTTCCTTATCTGATGGAGTTTTTCTAGAAAATCGTATTTCCGGAAGAAACACAACACAGATTCTATTTAGGAGAGCGAGTTGGTTATTGACACTTTGCCCTACTCTCTCCATGGTGTGGTTTTCAATTATGCAAATGAACCCAGAGGTCTGGCAATGTGCAGCTGCTTTGCATAAAAATGCAGATAAACAAATACGCCTACCCCAGCTTACACAGACACATTCAGTCAACGAGGACCATGTTGCCACCTTCCTCACCTTCAGAATCCACACGGGTCCCAAACGGACACGAACCGGTTTGCATAAGGTGATTATTTTAACAGGATTAAAAGAGAATTTAATGTTTGAATAGGTAATATATTCATGATTCAAAAATAAAAATGATATGAATAGATACACATCCTGAAACCCACATCACCTGCCCCCTCCACCCTTAGAATAACCACAGTTAGTTTCTTCTGAACCTTCCAGGGTGATTTATACAGGTAGAAGGAAATACAAACACATACTCTTGTTTTTGGCATTCACACAATCTTAGAGATATTTTTTTTTTATCAGTGTATGGACTGCATCTTTGTTAGTTTGATGGCATGTGGCTCATTTCCACCTTGAGCTGATGTAAATGATACCGCAGTGACTCACCTGAGTCATCCATTGTTCACATGGTACAAAGATGACGAGAGCTGAGCCGTGAGCTGCAGATTTTGCACCGGCCTGTCTCCATGCATGGATTTCTGACATTTCTTCAAATGGCCCCAGGATAAACAATGCCTCCCAGCCGTCACCAAACATATTTGGGGGTATCTCCCCACACCCAGGGGACAAAGTGATCTGCTGGAACTTCCACTACCCGCCTCAGATGCAGGCCAGGAGTCCATGAAGGACCCTGACCATCCCCTCTGCCTCTCCTGGCTTGGCGAAACCACATGTGAGTCCTCAGGCCTCCTTGGCTGTGGCTGGAGCTGGTGGGAGGAGCATTTGGAAGGGCAGGGCAGGGCGGCCAAACGTAACACTGGGAAATTCAGAGGAGACTGTGACTGGGATTCCTACTTTATAGAAGGGGAGTTCATTATTTCGTGAGGGAAAGAAAGTGAACAAGAGGTTCAGGTCATTTGGACGGAGGGAGTCACTGTCCCAGGCCCTGACAGCTCTCAGTGCCCAGCACTCCCATCCCACCTGTCATGCCTCCCCTTTCTCCTCCCTGAGCAAGGGCTGCGACTCCCCAGCAGGGAGAGGATATGGGTCCTGGCTTGCCGGCCCCATTGTCTCTAGTTTTCACACCCAGAAAGCCTTGAAAAGGGAAAGAGGCTCTTTTGGGAGCACCCCAGATTCCCAGAGTTCTCTGGCGGAAGTGGTGACACACCGCACACATTCATAGAATCATGAGCGCCGGGGCAGGTGCGAGGTAGGGGGAGGTCAGAGCCAGACAGCGTTTGCCTCTCAGGACCTCCTAACGCCATGTTTTTTTCCGAGACAGGAGTTTCCTAACCGGCCCCCTGGAATGAGCGTGGCGATGCCTTCACAGTTCATTGAAAGCAACGGCGGGACCAGCTGGAAGATTCCAGAGGCACCCACAGGGCACAGGAGGCTTGGCTGGGAAAAACTCAAGAAAGATGCGAAGTCCCAGGTTGGAGGGCATCAAAGTGCACCTGCCAGCCACTATGACCAGACGGCTCACCGAAATCCCTGGGCCCAGCAGTCCTCGTGCTTTCTGGAACCTGGAGGTGGGTGGCAGAGCCAAGCCAGGGCTGCAGAGCCGTCTCGACTTTTTGTCTGCAGCTCAATCCTGGCCCTGGGAGGCCCCCCCAGGAAGGAGTCAGCCCTGAACTCACGACGCGTAGTGGGCTTGACTCAGGAGGAAAGGAAGGGAAATGGACAGTGGAGAATTCTTGGCGTGATTTTTCTTTTAACTTTCTACTATCGTGGTAAAATGTACATCGCTTTGCCATTTTAACCATTTTAAGTGTGTGACTCAGCGGCATTAAGTACATTCACAGTGTGGTGTGGCCCTCACCGCCGTCTCTTTCCAGGACATTTTCATCATCCTAAGTAGAAGCTCCATCCCCACGGATCATGACTCCTGCCCCTCCTGCAGCCCTGGGAACTTCTGTTCTATTTTCCGTCTCTAGGAATCTGACTCTTCCAGGCGCCTATGTGAGTGGAACTACAGCGTTTGCTCTTTGGTGTCTGTCTTGTTTCACTCAGCACAGAATGGCTTTTATCAAAAACATGGAAAACAGCGAGAGTTGGGGAGGATGTGGAGAAGTTGGTGACCTCACACATTGTTGATGGGAGCAGAAAATGGAGCTGCTGCTGTCAAACAGCTTGGCAACACCTCAGAATTAAGTATAGAGTCACCGTATGACCCAGTCATTCCCCTCCTAGGTGTGCACCCCAAACAGTGGAAAAAGGAGGTGCAGACAGATGCTTGCACCCCGTGTTCATAGCAGCACCATTCACAGCAGCCGAAAGGTGGGAGCAACCCAAGCGTCCGACGGGGGAACGAATGAGCAGAGTGTGATGTGCACACAGCGGCCTGTTATCCAGGCAGAAAACGCCATGACGTCCTGAATCCACCTGCAGCAACCCTGGCTCCTCGCATGGCTTCTGAGGAGCTGCGTTGGGAGTGACCTGTCTCACCTGGGAGACAGGTGTGTTGCTCTGTTCAGGAAGGCATTGGTTCTAAGCCCCCTGGCCCACCTTGTGCAGGTAGCTCTGCACAGATGCAGGAGGCCTGCACCGCCCACCCCCAGGAGGCTCCAGGGAGATGCCCCGCGTGGTTTTGCTAACTGCCTTGCTTCAGATGTGAGTGCCAATGGAGGTCTGAGGACTTTCAGGGTGAGCTAAGAGGACCCACTCCTACAGCAGCTAGCTCTTAGAGGCCGTAAGGAGCTAGGTGGTCAATGGCATGTTCTGGAATGTTCCGGCCTGGGAGAGCACTCTGAGGGATGAGGGGTAGGCAGTGAGTGATGACACCTCTTAAAGGGGCCTCCTCTTTGGTGGGGCCTCATTTACTCCCCTGTTTGCTCCCACTTTAGGTGGAGGAAGGTCTAGGGACTCCCCAGCTGATGTAAGCCGGGTGCTAGTTTGCGGGGTCTCAGAACTCACAAGGAAGGGCGTCTCCAAGTGCTTGTTGGATGTTAGTGCCTCCAGCAAAGCTACAATTTAAATCACAAGTTTAAAAACACCTCCTGCCAAGGTGCACAGGCAGCTGCCCATCCCTCTAGAGGGCTGGCTTGCCCCTCTGGAGCGCAAGTGTGGGCCTGGGTGGAGATTAAAAAGTGCCTTCAACAAATGCCAACGCCGGCTCTGGGCCACACCAGTGGGTGGGGACAGGGACATAGCACCCTGTGCACCACCCTCATCAGGGTCAATACGGCATGGCCAGGCCTCCAGCAAAGACAGCCATGCGGTGTGCAGGCACAGGACCGCCACAGACTCTCAGGCCATGTTCCCCACTGCCCCGACAGCAGGGGAGCTTGGATCTCCTCGCGGCTGCTTGGCCCCGGGCTGGAGTCTCGCCTCTGCTCCTCCTAGGCGTGAGAAGTGACCTCCCTCGATAATATCCTCATCCATGAAATGGCTCCTGCAGAAGGTGGATTAAAAGCTGCAGTGGTGGCTGCACAGCTGCGGTCAACCCGTCAGTCTCCTGTCAGCACTGCTTCTTCCCGGGGTGCCTCCTGGGCGTTTTGACACAACGGGATTTTCACTTGTCATAAAACCTTAGTCCCTGAAAACACAGGGAGGCCCTCAGAGGATTGGACATGTCAGCAAGGCCACGTCGTATAGCTGATGTGCAGTGGCCATGCCCGGGGCCTCACAGCGGGAGAGGGCGCTTTGCATGGTGACAAAAGGGAAGGGTCCCCAGGGATGGCTAGAGGGGCCCTGGGCACACGCCTTCGGTGCAGGCTCCTGTGGAGCCTGGGGATCCCAGCCTTGGCGGTGCTGGGGGGCTCTTTTGATTCCGTCTTCCCAGAGACAGCTGCCTGGTGTCTGAGAGCCTGGAAGAAGGCGGAGGGTGACTGGGAGACCAGCCAGAAGCACCAGATGAAACCGAGGGTGTGGCGGGAACAGGAGGTTCTCGAGGAGTGTGAGCTCCCATTAGGACACCTGCAAGAGCCGAAGTCTCAGAACCACCACCCCCAGCAGTGACGCTGCCTCTGGCCTCCAAGCGCCGCCCGGCTGAGCCCATCTGCTGGACAGAGGATGTTTCTCTAAGCAGCAGCCCAGAGGCATCCCCGGCTCGGGATTCAGAGGCACTTCACCCCCAGGGTGGGGTAAAAGGAGGGAACTCTCTGCAGAGGGAGGGGCATGGGGGGCTGAGTACGGAGGAATTTAGGCCCCCTCCCTGGCCCCACTTGCTCTGAAAAGAAAACGCAGGAATAGCAGATGGGTGGTTTTCCAGGTGCAACGTGAGCACAGAGGCTGCTGGAACAAGCTTTGCCTGCAGCAGATGCCAGGCCTAGGGAAGCTGGTGTTTGCCACTCAGTCCACGCCCCATTTATAATCCTTGCTTCTCATAAACACTGGAGGACAGTGCGTATTGATGAGCAGCAGCTGGAACAAAGGGGAGGAGAAGCAGGGTTGGAGCACGGCTGCTGAGTGCAGGTGCTGGTGGTCCGTGCTGGCGGCCGGTGGGCAGCGTGCTCCAAGCCTGTCCAGCGTAGCCCTCTCCTGCTCGGCGCCCCCAGGCAGTCAGACTTCCCACACCTGCAGGAAACTAGGTGGAAGTGACTTGGCCTCTCCGGCCCCGCCTGGGCCTAGGAAGTCAGGCGGCCTCACCTCCTCTGCGGGCACCGGCCAGCTGCTAAAGCCTGTCCACAAGGAGGGCGGGCTGTGGGGCACAGACTTTGCCTCTCGGTGGGAATCGTGGTCTGACTGCCACACGCCTCTTATTTTAGAAAAGTGAATCCATCATTGTTCCAGTTTTCTTGTACTGCACACGAACCGCCACCAAGTGCCGCGGCTTAAACACGGTTCATTAATTTCCAGCATTTGTGTGGCTGGTCTGGCCACAATGGGCCAGTTTTTGCTCGAGGTCCTTCATGTGGTTGTTGTCAGATGGTCAGATGGCAGCCGGGGCCAGGGCCGGGGTCGCTGGACACTTGACCTGGCTGGAGGCCTAAGGGGAGGCCTCGGTTGGAGTGTCTGAGGCCTCAGCTGGGCCCCAGCCTCCGTGGGGTCTGACCAGCACTTTCTCCTCCTTTGCCTGGACGTCCTCACGCCTGGAGATTTCTGCACCTGGGCCCCTCTGAAGCGAGCATTCCAGAGGCAGGGCAGGGCCTCTCAGGCCTTCCCCTCCAAGGCCATTTTTGTTGCATTCTTTGTCAAAAAGCCAAATGACGGGGGCGGCACAAGGGCACCGATTCCACAGGGCGGGGTCGCTGAGGGCCGGCCCCCACACGCATCAGGGGTGGCTGAGGGCCGGCCACCCCTCAGGTCAGCTTTACCGTCCAGCCGTCAGCGGTCATCAGTTACTTGTGACGTGTGGTTATTAACTGACGCGGGAGTTGAAGGAACAGCTACCCTGGAAAATACCAAGGAGCAAATTCCTGGGCTTCATTTCCAGGTGGCCCCAGCTCCGGCCGAGGAAGCTGATTGTCGAGGCGGCGTCCCTGTCTGTCTCTGATGGAGAGAAGGGGTCTCTGTCTCTGTCTGCCTCTCTCTGAGAGTGAAGGAGAGCTTGCCCAGGCACCACCAGCAGGCTGCGGGCAGGGTCTTTCTCTCCCCAGAGACAGGTGCGAAGAGACCGTCTCTTCCTTTCCTCTTCCACGTCAGGCTTTGATGACTTTAACCTGGAGTTCTGAGGAGCAGGGGTTGGCCACTCTCCTCGATGGAGGCCTCTGAACCAGCCCACGGTGTCTGGGTGTCTGACGCAGTCCCGGTGCTGAGCTCCCGTCTCTGCTCCCTCCCTGAGTCGATGATGCCAAAGTTCCAGAGCCAGGACAGGCAGCCAGGCCCTGGCTGGTCTCACCCCAGCTCCCTGGCTGCTGCCCCCTCACACCATGCACAAACCTGACCCAGGCAGGTGTGCCTGGGCTGACCAACGAGATCGGACAGGACACATGTGAGGGTTTGCCCCAGAACCTTGCAAGGCCAGAGACCCAGGAGATGACCTCTCCCAAAGCACCTGGCTCAGGGAATGTGGTCATGTTGGTGGCTGAGTGTCAGGAGTGAACAGTCAGCCACGAGAAGCCCACTGGTTGGCAACCCTGACAGCGTGGGCACCATGGGCCGTCGTGGCTGGGACCATCTGGAGACGTGGCTGCGATCAGCCTTCCCTGAAGGAAACTGTCCACTGGCACCTGCCAAGGCCTGTGAGGTGGGGGTGTGTGCAGCCCCAGACCCTGGCATTTCTTCCCAGTTCTTATCTGGCCATCTGTGTGCTCACAGCAGTTAGTGACAAGGGTCATGATTAACTGGGCTCCACAGCAGGCTCAGGTGTTTCAACTTCAAAGACTTCAAAGACTCGAAACAATTAACCCCCAGGTCAGCATCTGAGCTGTGGGAGAGGCAGGCGGGGGCTTGACCACCAGGTCAGCATCTGAGCTGTGGGAGAGGCGGGTGGGGACCTGTCCTGCCTGTGCTGGGGCAGCAGGGGGTTGGTGGGAGCTTCCCCACATTGTGCCTCGCATGGCACCTTGGAGCCTCCCCAGGGCTTCCTACCGTCCTTCATTCATTCATCAGGCAGTGAATGGCACCTGCAGTGCTCCTCTGTTCCAGGGAAGCGAAGGTGATTCCCGCAGGGTCCTGTCCTGTGGGGAGTTCATCTCAGCAGCAGCGTGGTGTCGGAGGAACTCCAGGGTGCAGGGGAGGTGCGGAGCAGCAGTGGGAGCTAGCAGGGCTGTGCCTATGGGAAGAGCAGCACCCGACGGGGTGCCAGCAGCTGTGCCATGCACTCTATAGACACAGCATCAGGCCTTGTCCATGGGTGACATGCACCCCTGTCTAACCGTATCCCCACCCTCCTCAAAGGAGATCTGCTGAGGACTTGTGGCTGGAGGGAGCACAGGAGGCAGCTCTCACAGGAGGCCAGAGCCCAGCTCAGCATCTGTCCTGGCTCCAAAGCTCGTCTCCAGGTCGACCCCATGTGCCTTTCACCCAATCTTCCCAGTTGCTCCTACGGCACCCTCCCTAACCCCCACTGCCTCACACCCCTGGGTCTGTCCCTGCCACTTCTTTATCTTCACTACCCCTCTTGTGAGAAACGAACTCCTACACATCCTTTGAAACCCAGCCCAAACATCCCCTTCTGTGAACCTTCCTGCCCTGCTTCCCCACCTGTGCTGCGGGCCTGTCAGGCTGCCTGGGAGCTGCTCTGCTGATTGTTGGCCTCCTGTGATCATAAGCTCCCAGGTCAGGACCGAGATCTCACACTGTGCCTGGCTCATATTCAACGCTCCCCTGCCATTTTACAGCAAAGGCATTTACATGGAAAGGAGGCTTATGGAAGTGGCTCAGTGAGTGCAGGTGTCAGGGCTAAGCGGGGAGGAACTCTAGGTCTCCAGGTGGAGGCGAAGCTCAGTTCTTTCTGCAAGCAGGAGGCTGGACCCAAAGCTGGTCAGCACCAGGAGTGTGGGATCTTCTGGGGCAGCTGAGACAGGTGTGTTTTGGGGAGGAGCCGATGGTCAGCAAGTGGGAGGGTAGCCAGAGGTCACATAGATGTGGACGGAGAGGTTTCTGCTGTAGTGAGAAGGTCACTGTGACCTTGATAACAGCAGGTTTGGGTGAGTGGGGGACTGAGGCCAGGAGTGCGTTGGGGAAGAGTTTGGAGGAGAGAAGTTAGGAGATTCCTGTGTCCGAGGAAGGGATAGTTGTCTGCCCTGCCTCTCTGCCCGCCTGGCTCCTGCTGCTCTCCTCCCTGCCCGCTAAGCTCTGGCCACACTGGCCTCTGTCTGGCTCTCTCCCTCTTCACACCTGGAAAACCTTCTTCCTGCCTCCTTCTCAGCCACCTGATCTGAGTCCCCAAGTCTGCACTTCAGGTCACCTGTCAAAGGAGGGCCCAGTCAGTGTCTTTGACCCTGCATCCTGTCTCCTAGAACTGACCACACCTGCAGTTACCTGTTGGCTGTCTCACCTTCCCCAGTGGTGGGCACCAGGGCTGTTCTGCTCCCTGCAACCCCATCGCCAAAGCTGCCTGGCATACAGCAGGCACTCAATAAAGATGCATGAGGGATACAGGATTCTTTAACAGTTGTCCGTTGGTGGCTCAGCTCCTTTTCCTGTAAGATGCAAACTTGTTTCCTGTGTCTTCCTCGGAATTTCTCCTTTCAAGGCTGGAAGGGAACAGGGACCTTCACCTCAAGTTGCACTGGGATCCCAAGGCTTCACCTCAGTGCTTTTGCATCACAGAGGGCGACTTACCACCTTCCGCCTGGAACTGCTGTCCCCACACGGGGCTGTACGCACTCCCCAGAATCAGGCTTCCTGTTGAAGAGAAACAGCACGTCTGTGTTTTCCAGTCGTGGCTGATCCCTGTTAAGATCAGAGCGTCCAGCCCATGGGCTGCACCATTTCATCCTGCTTTGCGACTGTTTCTCAAACCTCAATGGGGCTCAGGGCTTGGGAACACGCTGGGAGGGTTTGCTGAAAGCTGCACAGTATGAATCACCCCTTGCCTGCCTCGGAGACATTGGAGCCGCCTGGTGATAAGACTACTGGTGGGATGCGAGGCGATTGGACATCTGCCTGGGCCGCAGGTGCAATGCGGTGCACATCAGGCTGCCGGGCACGTCGCCTGTCTGGCGGCCCCTGTGCCG
The DNA here is from genome assembly GCF_003255815.1 of Theropithecus gelada. Taxonomy (NCBI): domain Eukaryota; kingdom Metazoa; phylum Chordata; class Mammalia; order Primates; family Cercopithecidae; genus Theropithecus; species Theropithecus gelada. Next base: position 123,600,401 of record NC_037671.1, on the reverse strand, counting down.
GTCCTGTTCGTCGACTCAACATTGCCATCTGGTGGCTGCTTAGTGCTTCTCCACTTACTGGGCTTCCAGGGTTTTCCCGGAACCATCGTCTGATGCCTGAGATTCCAGGCGAGCAAGGGGTCCCTTTCTGCCTTGATACTGACAGTAACTCAGGAAAAGGGACTTTGGAAGAATTAATGAAAACATTAAAAATATAATCGCTGTGATTTGCAACTGATCTCAGTGATAAACTCTGAACGTGACTTGTAAATACTGCATGGTCACTGGAGAAGGAGGAGTTAAAGAGAAAGAAGCAGCTGTGGGGTCAGATGGAGCTCACTGTCACGGTCATCAATCCAGCGCGGCTCGCAGACTGCAGGCCGCCATCCAGCAGCTGAGTCAGGAAAGAGCAGCGTGCTGGGCCTGCCCGCAGCACCGCCGTCCGGAGCTGGCTAGGAAGCCAAAGTCTCACAGTCCCCCAGGCTCCCTGGATGAGCCTGTGGATGCCTACACGCAGCTGAAGCCCCATGCACAGAGGAGGTCGGGTCTGCAGGCCAAGCTGTTCCTCTGACTCAGATACCAGACCTGCAGGTACTGGGGGAAGAAGGCTGTGGAACTCAAGCTGCAGATTCATTTTCTGCAGGAAGAGTAATTATCCAACAATAATTGGCTGGGTGACAGAGTGAGACGCTGGCTAAAAAAAAAAAAAAAAAAAAGAACTAAGTCTCAACTGTATAGAACAGCTTCTGTTGGTAAACTCTCATCTGGTAATGAATACTGGGAAAGCATGTCTAGGGCTCCAATGGACATTCTTGCTGGGGACACTTGCTCACATCCTCAGGCAGAGCGGATGAACCTGCAGTGAGGACTCTGTCTTTCACGTGTTCACTGTGCAGTCAGAGCTGCCCCCTGCTGACCGGCCAGTTCTCAGCTCTGCTTCCTGCACCAGCATCCGTGAAGGAGTCCACTGCAGGTTCCTCCTGGCTACTCAGAGCTGGTGGCCCTGCGGGTATGGCCTCCTCCCGGTGTCGCACCTCTGCTGACTGCCCCTTGGTCCGTGGCGCCCTTGCTGGCCGCGGAGTGTCAGGTGTCTGGAGAATTCAGTGACACACTGAGGTCTCAGACCAGATGCCCCTGAACCAGTAGGCACTGGGTGGAAATCCAGCCCCCGTCTGTCCTCTGGACACATGGATGGGATGATAAGCAAAGAGGGGTGAAGGTGACACAAAGTCCCATCCTAGAAAATGCCCTGAACTGTGGAGAGCATGGAGCACAGCCTCAGGTACCTCTCCTAGGGTGTCACAGGGGCCGAGCCCTCAACCGGCTACTCTTCTCTCCTTCTGTACAATCTGGACAGAGGCCAATGTGCAGCTGCGGCCCCACGAAGCCCATGAGGCCCCACGAGGCTCTGGGACGTGGGACGTGGGCCGAGTGAGGGGTGGACACTGCAGCCGCTGGGTTGAGGCCACAGGGAGCGGAGAAATGTCTTCTCTCTCCCACATCCCAGGACCCAGGAGCACCCAGGGGAGGGCTTTGCAGCCGCTGGGGATAGGGCAGGTGCATTTCCAATGATGGCTGTTCACACGACCTTGTTTGTTCCTAAACACTGGCAAAGTCTGGAGAAATTTGGGTTAAGCAGGAACCCAAATTGATTTACAGACTGCTTTTAACCTGAGGCCAGCTGTGGCCTTGGTGTGAGGTCCTGCAGCTGTGCTCACTCCTGCTAGGGGCAGTCCCTGCAGGAATGGCCACATCCTCCATTCCTCACCTCCCGACAAGGCAAGTAAAATCCCTGCAGAAAGGAGAGCAGGAGAGGCGGGGGTGGGCAGCAGGCCTGGTGCAGAAGAGGAGCCCTGTGGCCGGTGATCTGAAGGAGGTGGAGGCACGCGTGCTCTAGCGCGGACGTCCAGCCATCGGATACAGCCACTCGGTGGTCAGGCAGGCCCCATCAGTCCCCGTGACAACCGTGCAGCCCCACTGCTGGGCTGATCTCAGGGCTGGAGCCTGAGAGTCCCTGCTTCTCCGACTCTGGGCCAGAACGGTGAGGGGGTCAAGCTCGACCCAACCAGGGTGTATCTACAGGACTTGGGGGTGCAGGGGTGAGGGGGTCAAGCCTGACCCAGCCTGGGTGTATGCATGGGACTCAGGGGTGCAGGGGCGAGGGGGTCAAGCCCAACCCAGCCTGGGTGTATCTACGGGACTCAGGGGTGCAGGGGTGGGAGTCATACAGAGTGGGGTGTGAGGGAAGTGAAATAAGTGGTGTATATGTCTCCATCCATTCCCACTCCTAATACCTTAGACTGGGTAATTTTTAAACAACAGAAATTGATTTCTCACAGTTCTGGATGCCGAGAAGTCCGGGATGAAGGTGCCAACGGGTTCAGTGTGGGGTGAGGGCTCCTCTTTCCTTCCGAGCTGGCACCTGTGGTTGTGTTCTGACGTCACAGCAGGTGGAGGGGTGGTGGGGGGGTGAACCCTCTCCCTCATGCCCTCCTACGAGGGCACGGATCCCATCCATGAGGGTAGAGCCCCCAAGACCTAATCCCCTTCCAGGGGCCCATCCTCTAATACCATCACCTTGGGGCTTAAGTTCCAACATCTACATTTTGGAGGGACACATACGCTCAACCCATAGCAGTGTGTGAGCAAGGAGGAACCAAGCTTCCCTTGAAATCCCTGGGGCGTCACAACTTTATTTCAGGGGAGGTTCAGGACCCTGGAGAGCAGGTGGCAGGCACTCGGTACAGCCTGGCGATTTGGACTGAGTGACGCACTTCTCCTTCACAGCAGACCAGTCTCTCCCACACAAGGCCACAGCCTGGACACCATTCAAGTCAGCACGTCAAAGAGACACCTGCACTCCCCCGTTCACCGCAGCACCACTCACAAAGGCCAGAACACGAAATCAACCCAAAAGTCCAACACTGGAGGAGCGGGCAGAGAAAACGTGGTGGGTGTGTGTAGACAAGAGAATACTACTCAGTTGTAAAAAGACTCCACTCCTGTCATCTGAGGCAGCACGATGAACCAGGAGGACATCGCATCACGTGAAATAAGCCAGGCACAGAAAGACAAATACCACGTGATCTGACTCCCATGTGCAAAAACTAAAAGGTTGTTCTCATAGAAGTGGAGAGTGGAAGAGTGGTTGCCAGAGCGTGGGGAGGGTCGCGGGGAGTGGGGACGGTGGTGGGGAGGGTCGCGGGGAGTGGGGACGGTGGTGAGGAGGGTTGAGGGGAGTGGGGAGTGGGGACAGTGGTGGGGAAGGTCGCGGGGAGTGGGGATGGTGGTGGGGTGGGTTGAAGGGAGTGGGGATGGTGGTGAGGAGGGTTGAGGGGAGTGGGGAGTGGGGACGGTGGTGGGGAGGGTCGCGGGGAGTGGGGATGGCGAGATTGGCACGGGCACAGAGCTACAGTTAGGGGGAATAAGTTCTGGAATCACATGGTGGGGTGGCTAGAGATAACAACAGTGTACATTTCAATATAGAAGAGAGGGTTTTGAATGTTCTCATCATAAAGAAACGATACATGTTTAAGATAATGGGTATGCTAATTTCTCTGATTTGATCGTTGTACAACGTACACATATCCCAAAATATCATGTTGTATCCCATAAATATGCACAATCATTATGTCAATTATCTTAAAGATTAAAAAGTTGTGTATCTCTCCATCTAAATACAGCCAGGATTCACTTCATAATGGGGATACGCTCTGAGAAATGAATCATTAGGCAATTTTGTCTTTGTGGGAAGATTATGGGGTGTGCTCACACAAACCTGGGAGGCCCAGCTCCCCACTACACACCTAGGCTCTCCGGAACAGCCCATTGCTTCCAGGCCACACACTTGTGTAGTGTGTGACTGCACAACACTGTAGACAACTGTAACACAATGGTAAGTACTTGTGTATCTAAATACATCTGAACATAGGGAAGGGACAGTAAAATGCGGCATATCAACTTAGGGACCGCCATTTTAGATGCAGTCCATACGCCACTAAAACAGGACGTGGCACGTGACCACATTGCTTTAATAATTTCACTGACAGTTCCAGTTGCTACTGCTTCAACAGAGCACCAGTTCTCTGTGATAATTAGCAAAATCCATCTAGAATTACAATGGTTCCATAAATGTCTGATTTGTTAATTACTCTCAATGGAACATAGATTATGTGAGCATCCTAATTACAGCAACTGAATTAGTATTTGTTGAAAGAAAGGCAAGAAAGAGTATAGAATAAATATATAATTATTATGTTTATCTGTCCCCATGTTTATCCAAATATCACCAACTGTTCAACAAAATATTCAGATTTGTGCTATAATAACTAAATTCAGTCATTTTTGATATTTTGTCAATGTTTTAATTTTATGAAACCTATATCTTTAAACACATTTTTAAAAATTTGTTGTTATAGAGGTTCACCTGTCAAGATTTTAAAAGGAGAGAGTGCGACTCGTTTGCTTTTCTTTCCATAACCTCTATCTCTTTACAGCTGTGGCATGTGACCTTACAGAACCCTTGTCTGAGACACACCCCTCCTAACCCTTCACACAGTCGACTGAGTCTTTCACCACAGAGCGTGGGTGCTTACTCCCTTGTAACACATATTTCGATGTCTTCCCAACTTCAGGATTGCACCTGAGCTCCGTGATGTGCCCGTTTGCTGGCCGGGCACCCGAGCTCTGTAATGTGCCCGTTTGCTGGTCGGGCACCTCCTTACCATTTCTTCCTTGTTTCAAACCACGTTCTCCTCACACCTCCTGTAGCTGGGTGATCACATCTATTTCTTTTGCTATTGGACACCCAGCACCTACCACAGAAGACCTCACCTACCACAGAAGACCACACCTACCCTAGAAGACCACACACACCACAGAAGACCACACATAAACTGTGTTGAATGGTGGCTTCGTAAGGATTACACTTTGGGATGCGATTTTGCTGAATTTGTCATTTATTCAGACAAAGTTTGTGTATTCTTAATAAGTGTCAGAAATGACTTTTAAACTCCCACTTTAAAACATTTAAAAGATGTTATTGCTTTTCCTTGCTTCATTTGAGTATATGATTCATGGCAAAACCTTTGCATTTGGAGATGAAGCAGTTATGTGCACGGAGGCATTAACCCTCACCATCTGCAGAATTCACTGTCAGACCAGGACGTCTAAGAAGGAAGAGGGGAAAAATCAGAAGTAGTCAGGAAACGAGAACATTGTAAGATTGAAGGCATATTCCTGCGTAAAAGATCTGGAAATGAATTCTGTATTTTCTTCAAAGAGAATCTTCGTAGTGTTGAACAAAACGTTTTCGGTGACACTTGTTAAAGCGTGCTGAGGAAGGCTTCATTCAGGATCAATGCCGTAGGTACGGGAACCGCGGCAGCAGGCCTTGCAGTCGGGAGAGAGATTGGGCTGCACTCAGAACACAGCACGGACAAGTGGGAACTTACAGCCAAAAGGCAGGGGGGTGGTCCCGGGATAGAAAGTGACTGAGGAGACGTTAGGGGTCAGGGGATTCTGGCTAAATTGACCCAGCAGGATTCTTGCTGAAGTCCGGGCAGGGTGATCAGATGCCACTCGGGAGAGGGTGTATGATGAGGAAACAGATTGGATATTGAAGGTGATCCGATATCAGGGGTGAGGACTCTTGCCAAACTGGCTTTGCAGGGGTCTTACTAAAACTGGACCTTGCAAGCAGGTGCACGGTGGTGGGCCTAGAAGGTTCAGGAGCCCAACTAAAGTGCGCCCAAGCAAAGGCTCTCTGTCAGTAGTGAGGAGGGCCTGACACCCATGGTAGAAACCTAACACGAGGAGGGAACCTAGAGGTCAGTTCATCCACCTCTTGTCTTTCCGAGACATGGAGGGATAAAGTAACCAGGCCATGAACCCTCAGGGAGCGGCGCAGGGAGCGGCGCAGGGAGTGGCGCGGAGGCCGGCCCCAGATTCCAGAGGTTCTGTGTCCTCCACCAGGCACTCAGCCGAGCCAACGTCACATTCACTCTCAGAAGGCAGCGGGTGCCCTCTGCAGTCTGCAGCTCCCAGGAGGCCTCAGCAGGACCCTGCCCTCACTGTGAAAAATGACTGGCAGAGTTTCGGGAGGGTGCCCCCCACTCCCAAGGGCTGGGGAGCCTCCTGAGGAAAGAGCTTATGCTCTGGGGATGCAGTGTCTACACAATTTCCCCACATTTGCTTCATCTACCCATAGTTTTTGTTATTACATAGGATTTTATAGCAAATCTCAGATCCTGTGTCCTTTTACTGCCATGCAATTCCATCTGCTTCTCTAAAAGACACGGACTTTTTCTTATACAAACAAATTGACATGATCACACCCAGTAACGTTATCAACAATTCTTTTATATCTAGTAATTCGTCCATAATCAATCTTTTCTTTTCTTCTTTTTTTTTTTTGAGAGTCTCACTCTGTTGCCCAGGCTGGGGTGCAGTGGCATGATCTCAGCTCACTGCAACCTCTACCTCCCAGCCTCAAGCAATTCTCCTGCCTCAGTCTCCCAAGCAGCTGGGATTACAGGTATGTGCCACTATGCCCAGCTATTTTTGTGTTTTTGGTAGAGTCTAAGTTTCACCATGTTGCCCAGGCTGGTCCTGAGCTCAAGTGATCCACTCATCCTGGCTTCCCAAACTGCTAGGATTACAGGTGTGAGCAACTGTGCCTGGCCCATAATCTATCCTTTTTGATGAACTAAAAGTGTCTTTTAATGATTGTATTCAGTTTTTAAACTTGATACTGAGAAAGAACAAAAGCAGCTGGAAGCACCCAGGAGTTGCCCTGGAGCTCCCAGCTGAACCTGCTGCTTTGGTGGATGGGCAAAAGCTCACAGAAACCCATGTGAGGCCCGGCCACTCTGCAACCCACAGGCATCAAATGCTCCTCTCTGATAAAATGAGTGCCAGCTCCAGCCTTACCCTGACTCCACTCTGCTCTCCCTAGGAGGAGGTTCACTGGCCCTCCCCTCAACTCATAGACTTTCCCCCACTTCCTGACAGCACGTAATCTATGGTGGGGGGGTCTCATCTTCCTTAGACCCTCCCCAAATTGCTCCAGCAAAGTCCCATCCTGTGACAGGTTATTTCTAACACCCTTTCACCGAGACACTCCCACCTCCCACCAGTGAGAGGTCACCTTTCCTGCAGGAGGTAATAAACTCATTTTTCACCCACAGTGTGTTCCACACATCCTTGGCTGAAAACTTTCTGGATGTTGACAGCCCTCAGGTGCATTTCACCATGAAATCTTACAAGTCTCTTTTCCTCTCGAGCTGCCCTACCCTTTTCTCCTTTTTTTCATGCCATGAATGTGTTGATAACTGGTCAATTATACTATGGAAGTTCTCATTTTCTGGATCTTTCTGTTTGCTCCCTTTTTTGGTGTCATTTAGCTTGTTCCTCTATCCCCCATTTCTGTAACCCCCATTTCTGGAAGTTAGTACTAAAGGCTTGATAAGACTCAGGCTGAACATCTTTATAAGAACACCTCCTGGTGGGGCTGTGATCGTCCCCTGTGCCAGGGTGGAAGCATCCTATGTTGGGTAGGCCCACTCTTAGGGACACTGGGCTCTTGGGACAGCCAGAGCTCTCTGCTATGAGGCTCTGTGTCAACCTATTGTCTGGTGGTTTTATCTATTGATGAATTAATATTTTTAAAATTAGAAGTGGAAATTTTTTATTTCTGTTATTCCTTAAACATCATTATTAGCTGGTATTAATTTTCAAAAAAGAAATAGTATCATCATCCAGACTTATTTGGTTACGTTGAAGGTTGAAGTACAATTTGTGCAGGAAAGCAGAAAAATCACTTCTTATTCTATTTGTCAATTTCTGATAATAATCTTGCTTATTTATTACATCTTTGTTTATTTTCTCTTTCTTTGCTAGAGCAGAGCTCCAAGGGGCAGATATGACTGCTCTGCTCTCTGGTCTAATCCAACTGCTGAGAATACATGGGAGAGATTGCTCCATAACAGAGTGAATCCTTCTGAGGCAACCAGGTAGCTACGTGGCCTCAAAACTCAGAATAATTCTTCCAGTCTCATATTCTCCATTATTTTCTTTCAAATATTGGGTTCTCTCCTGGAATATAGGACACTTGTTTTTATTTTTTATTTTTTAATGATTGTGGGTACATGGTAGGTATATGTATTTATGGGTTACATGAAATATTTTGATACAGGCATGCAATGTGTAATAATCACATCAGGGTAAATGGGGATATCCATCCTCTCAAGTGTTTATCCTTTGTATTACAAACAATCCAATTATACTCCTTTAGTTATTTTATTTTATTATTTATTTATTTATTTTGAGACAGAGTCTCACTCTGTCGCCTAGGCTGGAGTGCAGTGGCATGATCTTGGCTCACTGTAAGCTCTGCCTCCCGGGTTCGTGCCATTCTCCTGCCTCAGCCTCCTGAGCAGCTGGGACTGCAGGTGCCCACCACCACGCCTGGCAATTTTTTTTTTTTTTTTTTGTATTTTTAGTAGAGATGGGGTTTCATCCTGTTAGCCGGGATGGTCTCGATCTCCTGACCTTGTGATCCACTCGCCTTGGCCTCCCAAAGTGCTAGGATTACAGGCGTGAGCCACTGCACCCAGCCTCCTTTAGTTATTTTAAAATGTACAATTAAATTATTATTGACTATAGTCAATATAGTTGTGCTAGGAAATACTAGGCCTTATTCACTCTTCCTATTTTTTGTACCAATTAACCATCCCAAGTCCCCGTGCCCCACCACCCCACCCTCTCACTACTGTTCTCAGCCCCTGGTAACCATCCTTCCACTCTCTATCTCCATGAGTCCAGTTGCTTTAATTTTTAGCTCCCACAGATAAGTGAAAACATGTGAAGTTTGTGTTTCTGTGCCTGGCTTATTTCACTTAACAAAATGACTTGCAGTTCTATCCATTGTTGCAAATGACAGGATCTCATTCTTTTTATATTTAAGGCTGAATAGTACTCCATAGTGTATATGTACCACATTTTCTTTATTCATTCATTTGCTGATGGACAACTTGATTGCTTCTCAATGTTGTCTATTGTGAATAGTGCTGCCATAAACATGGGAGCGCAGATATCTTTTCGATATGCAGATTTCCTTTCTTTTGGGTATATACCTAGGAGTGGGATTGCTGGATCCTATGGCAACTCTATTTTTAGTTTTTTGAGGAACTTCCAAGTTATTCTCCATAGTGGTTGTACTAATTTACATTCCCACCAACAGTGTAAAAGGGTTCCATTTTCTCCACATGCTCATCAGCATTTGTTGTTACCTGTCTTTTGGATAAAAGCCATTTTAACTGGGGTGAGATGGCATCTCATTGTAGTCTTTATCTGCACTTCCTCTGATGATCAACGGTGTTGATTGAGCACCTTTTCATATACCTGTTTGTCATTCGTATGTCTTCTTTTCTATGTCTTCTCAGATCTTCAGCCCACTTTTTAATTGAATTTTTAGATTATTTCCTATAGAGTTGTTTGAGCTCCTTATACATTCTAGCTATTAATCCCTTATCAGGTGGGTAGTTTGCAAATATTTTCTCCCATTCTGTGGGTTGTCTCTCTGTTGATTGTTTCCTTTGCTGCATAGAAGCTTTTTAACTTGATGTGATCCCATTTGTCCAGTTTTGCTTTGGTTCCCCGTGCTGTGGGGTCTTACTCAAGAAATTTTTGCCCACACCAATGTCCTGGATAATTTTCCCAAGGTTTTATTTTAGTAGTTTCATAGTTTGAGGTCTTAGATTTAAGTCTTTAATTCATTTTGAATTTTTTTTTTTTTTTTTTTTTTTGTATATGGTGAGAGATAGGGGTCTAGTTTCATTCTTCTACATATGGATATCCAGTTTTCCCAGCACCATTTATTGAAGACACTGTGTTTTCTCCAGTGTATGTTCTTGGCACCTTTGTCAAAAATGAGATCCCTGTAGGTGTGTGGATTTGTTTCTGGGTTCTCTATTCTGTTCTGACGGTCTATGTGTTTATTTTTATGCCCGTACCCTTTTGATTACCACAGTACTATCATATAATTTGAAGTCAGGTAATATAATTCCTTCAGTTTTGTTCTTTTTACTTAGGATAGCTCAGGCTATTCTGGGTCTCTTGTGGTTCCATATACATTTTAGATTTTTTTTTTTTTTTTTCTGTGAAGAATGTCATTGATACTTTCCTAGGGATTGCATTGAACCTGTAGATTGCTTTGGGTAGTATACACATTTTAACCATATGGATTCTTCCAACCCATGAACATGAAATAGCCTTCAATTTTTGGTGTCCCCTTTAGTTTCTTCCATCAATGTTTTATAGTTTTCATTGTAGAGATCTTTCACTTCTTTAGTTAAGTTAATCCCTAAGATTTAAATTTTATTTGTAGCTATTGTAAGCAGGATTGCTTTCTTGATTTCTATTTCAGATTATTCTCTGTTAGCATATAGAAATGCTACTGATTTTTGTATGTTGATTTTGTATCCTGCAACTTTACTGAATTGTTTGATCAGTTCTAATAGTTTTTGCGTGGAGTCTTTAGTGTTTTTTGTTGTTGTTGTTTGTTTGTTTGTTTGTTTTTTACAAATATAAGGTCATATCATCTACAAACAAGGATAATTTGACTTCTTCCTTTCCAGTTTTGATGTTCTTTATTTTTTTCTCTTGTTCGATTGCTCCAGCTAGGACTCACAGTACTATGTGGAATAACAATGGTGAAAGTGGGCATCCTTTCTGTGTCCTGGATCTTACAGGAAAGGCTTTCAGTTTTTCCCAATCAGTATGATACTACCTGTGTACCTGTTGTATATGGTTTTTGTTATGTTGAGGTATGTTTCTTCTATACCTAATTTCTTAAGGGTTTTTCTCATGATGAGAAGTTGAATTTTATCAAATTCTTTTTCAGCATCAATTGAAATGATCATATGGTTTTTGTCCTTCATTCTATTGATCTGATGTATCACATTGATTGATATGCAAATGCTAAACCATCCTTGCATCCCTGGGATAAATCCCAATTGGTCATGATGAATGATCTTTTTAATGTGTTGTTGAATTTGGTTTGCTAATATTTAGTTGAGGATTTTTGCATCAATATTCATCAGTGATATTGGCCTGTCGATTTTTTTTTTTTTAAATCTGTCTGTATGGTTTTGATATCAGGGTAATATTGGCCTCATATAATGAGTTTGGAAGTATTTCCTCCTTCTCTGCTTTTTTGAAATAATTTGAGTAAGATTGGTATTAGTTCGTCTCTAAATGTTTGGTAGAATTCAGGAATGAAATAATCAGATCTCGGGTTTTTCTTTTCTGGGAGACTTTTTATATGGCTTCAGTCTCATTACTTGTTATTGGTTAGTTGAGCTTTTGGATTTCCTCGTGGTTCAGAATTGGTAGGTTGTATGTATCTAGGAGTTTATCCATTTCTTCTAGATTTTCCAATTTACTGGCATATAGTTGCTCAAAGTAGCTGTTAATTATACTTTGAATTTCCGTGGTATCAATTGTAATGTCTCATTTTTCATCTTTGATTTTACTTATTTGGGTCTTCTCTCTTTTTTTCTTAGTGTGGCTAAAGGTTTGTCAATTTGTTTATCTTTTCGAAGACCCAACTTTTAGTTTCATTGATCTTTTGCATTGTTTTTTCATTTGAGTTTCATTTATTTCTGCTCTGATCTTCATTATTTCTTTTCTATTACTTCTGGGTTTGGTCTGCTCTTGCGTTTCTAGTTTTTAAGATGCATTATTAGGTTATTTATATGAAAGTTTTCTTCTTTTTTGATGTAGGCACTTATAGCTATAAACGTCCCTGTTAGTATTGCTTTTGCTGTTTCCCAAAGGTTTTGGCATGTTGGGTTTCCACTATCATTTGTTTCAAGGAATGAATTATTGAATTTCCTTCTTAACCTCCTTACTGACCCCCTGGTCATTCAGAAGCATATTGTGTTTGTATAATTTCCATGGGTTTGTATAGTTTCCCAAGTTCCTCTTGTATTGATTTCTGTTGTTTTCCATTGTTGTCAGAGAGAAGATGCTTGATATTATCTCCTTTTTTATTAATGCTTTAAGACTTGTTTTGTGATCTAACATATGATCTATCCTTGAGACTGATCCCTGTGTTGAGGAAAATAATCTGTATTCTGTAGCCTTTGGATGAAATGTTCTGTTAATATCTATTAGATCTATTTGGTCTTTAGTACAGATTAAGTCCAATGTTTTCTTTACTGATTTTCTGTCAGGAAGATCTGTCCAATGATGGATGCGAGGTGTTGGAGTCTCTAGGTATTATTGTATTGGAGTCTATCTCTCTCTTCATCTCTAATAGTATTGGCTTTCTATATCTGCGTACTCCAGTGTTGGGTGCCTATATATTTAAAATTATTATACTGTCTTGCTGAATTGACCCCTTTATCATTATGTAATGACCTTCTTTGTCTCTTCTGATAGTTTTTGTCTCAAAATCTGTGTGGTATTTCATGTAAGTATAACTACTCTTGCTCTTTTTTGGTTTGCATTGGCATGGAATATCTTTTCCCATCCATTTATTTTTAGTCTGGGTGTGTTCTTTATAGGTGAAGTGGGGTTTTTTTTCAGGCCACAGATCATTGGGTCTTGTTTTTGTTATCCATTCAGCCACTGTCTTTTGATTGCAGAGTTTAGTCCATTTACATTCAATGTTATTATTGATAAGAAAGAGCTTACTCCTACCATTTTGTTGTTTTCTGTTTCATTTCTTTCTTGTGTTCTCTTCTGTAGTTTTCTTTTCCTTCTTTCCTTCCTTCCTGTCTTCCTTTTAATGAAGGTGACTTTCTCTGGTGGTATAATTTAATTTCTTTCTTTTTATTTTTTGTGTATCTGTGGTATTTTTTTGATTTGTGGTTACCATGAGGCTTGATACCTTATAACCCATTATTTTAAGCTGATAACAACTTAGCACTGCTTGCATTAACAAACAAACTAACAAGCAAAAAGAAAGCTAATAAGAACTCTACACTTTAACCTTGTTCCCCACTTTTTAACTTTTTATTGTTTCTATTTATATCTTACTGTATGATCTATGTCTTGGAAAGTTGTTGTAGTTTAGATTTTTGGTTGATCTATATTTTAGTCTTTCTACTTAAGATGAGAGTAGTTTACCATCACAGTTACAATGTTATAATATTCTGTGTTTTTCTGTTTACTTACTATTACCACTAAGTTTTGTACCTTCAGATGATTTTGTATTGCTTATTAACATCCTTTCCTTTCTGATTGAATTGTTCTCTTTAGTATTTCTTGTAGGACAGGTCTGGTATTAATGAAATCCCTCAGCTTTTGTTTGTCTGGGAAAGTCTTTATTTCTCCTTCATGTTTAAAGGATGTTTTTGCTGGATAGACTATTCTAAGGTAGAAAAAATTTTTTTTCAGCATTTTAAATATGTCATGCCACTCTCTCCTGGCCTGTAAGGTTTCCACTAAAAAGTCTGCTGCCAGATGCACTGGAGCTCTATTGTTTGTTATTTGTTTCTTTTCTCTGCTGCTTTTAGGGTCCTTTCTTTATCCTTGACCTTTGGGAGTTTGATTCTTAAATGCCTTGAGGTAGTCTTTAGGTTAAATCTGGTTAGTGTTCTATAACTTTCTTGTACTTGGACATTGATATCTTCCTCTAGGTCTAGGAACTTCTCTCTTGTTATCTCTTTGAATAAACTTTCTACTCCTGTCTCCTTCTTTACTTCCTCTTTAAGGCCAACAACTCTTAGATTTTCTCTTTTGAGGCTATTTTCTAAATCTTGTAGGTGTGCTTCATTCTTCTTTGATCTTTTATTTTGTTTCCTCTGACTGTGTATTTTCAAATAGCCTGGCTTCAAGCTCACTAATTCTTTCTTCTGGTTGATTGATTCTGCTATTAAGAGACTCTGACACATTCTTCAGTATATCAATTGAATTTTTCAACTCCAGAATTTCTGCTTGAATCTTTTTAATAATTTTTAATTATTTCAATATCTTTGTTAAATTTACCTGATAGAATTATGAGTTCCTTCTCTGTGTTATCTCGAATTTCTTTGAGTTTCTTCAAAACAACTATTTTGAATTCTTTCTCTAAAAGGTCACATATCTGTGTCTCCAGAATTGGTCCCTGGTGGCTTATTTAGTTTGTTTGGTGAGGTCATGTTTTCTTGGATGGTCTTGATGCTTGTGAATGTTCACTGGTGTCTGGGCATCGAAGAGATAGGTATTTATTATGGACTTTGTTGTCTAGAGACAACAAAGGTACTGCCTTTGTGGTCTTGGATAAGATCTGGAAGAACTTTCTGGTTACCAGGGTAAAGACTCTTATTCTCTTCTCTTACTTTCTCCCAAACAAATGGAGTCTCTCTGTCTCTGTGCTGAGGCACCTGGAACTGGGAGTGGGGTGACACAAGCACTCCTGTGGCTACCACCACTGGGACAGCACTGGGTCAGACCTTAAGCCAGCACAGCACTGGGTTTTGCCCAAGGCCTGTTATAACCACTATCTGGCTACTGCCTATGTTTGCTCAAGGTCTTAGGGCTCTGCAATCTGCAGGTGGTGAAGCCAGGCAGGCTTGTGTCCTTCTCTTCAGGGCAATGAGTTCCCCCAGGCCCCAGGCAGATCCAGAGATGCTGTCCAGGAGCCAGGGATTGGAACAGAAAACCTTAGAAGTCTACGTGGTGTTGTATTCTGCTGTGGCTGAGCTGACACTCAGAGCACAAGATGCAGTTCTTCCCTCCTTGTCTCTCCTTTCTGCAGGGAGAGAAGCTGCATTCTATGGCCACCCACCACAGGCCCACGGGAATACTGCCAGGCCACTGCCAGTGCCCCCTTCAAGCCCAGGAGCTCTTCAGTCAGCTTGTGGTGAATGCTGCCTGGCCTGGCACTCACCCTTCCTGGCAGGCGGCTCCCCTCTGGCCCAGGACAGGTCCAGAAACACTGCCTGAGAGCCAAGGCCTGGAACTGAGACCCCAAGGGTCCACTTGGTGCTCTGTCCCACTGTGGCTGAGCTGGGACCTAAGGTGCAAGACAAAGTCCCCTTTAGTTTTTTCTCTGCTTTTCTTAGGCAGAAAGAGTCTTGCCCTGTAGCCACCACAGCTGGGAATGTGCCAGTTCACACCTGAAGCCAGCATGTCTCTGAGTCTCACCCAAGGCTACTGGATACTACTGGATACTCTGCTACTGGATACTACTGGATACTACTGGATACTCTGCTACTGGATACTACTGGATACTCTGCTACTGGATACTACTGGATACTACTGGATACTACTGGATATCTCTGCTGCTCCTTCAGGGCCCAAGGACTCCTCAGTCAGTAGGTAACGGCTCCTACTTGGACCATGTCCTTCAACAGGTCACTTGTTTTTTTTTTGTTTGTTTGTTTTGTTTTTTTTATCCTGAGACAGGGTCTTGCTCTGTCGCCCAGGCTGGGGTGCAGTGGCTTGATCTTGGCTCACTACAACCTCTGCCTCCCGGGTTCAAGCCATTCTCCTGCCTCAGGGCAGTGCTCTTGTGCTGAGACAGCTCTGGAGCGTGTGGAGTTTCCAACTGGGCTGGCGCTTTCGCACAACATGATCAGGCTGAGCCGGAGCAGCTTTGATCTCAGATGTGGATCTATTCATGGGCAGGTTCACCACGGTGCCAAGGAGAGATGCCTGAGGACACCTGAGTGGCCTCATTCTGCACCTTCCTGACCACAATGCAGCCCCCAAGGGTGATCTGTTTTTTCTGAATATGCAAAAAATATCAACTCCATAGAAGACTCGTTTCTAGTTAATAATCCAAACAGGATTGAGAAGTCCTGTTTTGGAAATGAGAAGAGAGGAAGCGTCCCCAGTGCCGCGGCCCTGGCAGGCATATCCATTATGGCTCCACTCGCTAAATGAACAGCCTGGCTCACAGCAGGCCCTAAACCATCCTAAACCCTTCCATTAATCAAATTGCTTGGATTAAATAGAACAGCAAAGCAGTGATCTTGAGAACCATCTAATAATATTGTGATTGCTTTGAAAATTAAGTGAAAATATCAAAGGAGGTTAACCTAATCTCCTTCCTACCCCAAATGTAAATATACAGTACTGGATTCCCACTGAGAACTGGGAATCTTTTGGGAGGTGGCTCCACTAATCACTCTTCCTGTGGCAATCCAGAGCGCCTCATTAAAGATTCTTGGGGTTGGAGAACATTGGCCCTCGGGAACATGTGGGCGGTAGGAAAGTGAGCTCTTCCGGAGTGGATGTGATGGGCGTTCCTAGGCAGGACTGCCCACTTTCTCTGGGTGGACTGGATGGAAGCTTTGATAACCACATGCGAAAAGCACTGCTATTTTTCTTCCTCTATACATTTTCTACCAGAGGTTCACACAAACTTAGGGAGGTGGTTTCTATCGTGGAAGATCGAGTTTCCCAAGTGGTGTGCAGATATCCAGGGCTCATTCTTCCAATCCTGCCTCATACAGGCTGAGAACCTCTAATTCAAAATGCCTGGGATGAGAAGTGTTTCAGATTTCAGAGTTTTTTCAGACTTTGAAATATTTGCGTATACATGGTAAAATATCTTGCGGGTCCAGCACAAGTCTAAACATCAAATTCATGCATGCTTCATGTATGCCGTGTAACACAGCCCAAATGCATGCTTCATGTACACCTTATACACATAGCCTAGCAGTAAATGTATACAACATTTTACATCATTTGAGACATAAAACAAAATTCATGTACATCAAACCATCAGGAAGCAAAGGTGTCAAACTCAGCCCCACGTATGGATAAGCTGGGAATGTTTCACGTCACCATCACTCCTGGCTCTGAATTTATCTGCTACCAATAAGCAGTCATTTTCTTATGCTCACTCACACAGACTACATAACAGTAAGGAACACTCCATCCCATTAAAACAGTGATGAGTAACGAGTCCAGGGTTAGTAGGCAGCATGGTAGCATCAGCCATCAGACAGCAGCCGCAGCAAACAGCAGCATCTTCAGTATCCACCAACGGTGCTGGGCTTGGTTATAAGGTGACGGTACGCTGGAACCCCCTTGCTGAAAAAAAGGTGTATTTCGCACCTGTGTTTTGACTGTGACCTGTCACATGGAGACAATGTAGAATTCTTTGCTTGTGGCATCGTATCTGTGCTTAACAATTTTTGGATTTTGAACATTTCGGATTTTCAGGATGCTCAGCCTGTGGTAGACATTAAACTAATATTTGTCGTGTTGAACACGTGTGTGGTGAGTGTCGACTGCATCTGAAGCACATGCACAGACCACATGTGAAGTCTTGCCAACTTTAGACTTCAGGAGCCTAAAGTCTAGCAAGAGGTGAGAGAAACACAAATAACATAAATCAAAAGTGACGTGATGCGAGGTCAGGAGTTTGAGACCAGCCTGGTCAACATGGAGAAACCCCATCTCTACTAAAAATAGAAAAATACAAAAATTAGCTGGGTGTGGTGGTGCATGCCTATAGTCCCAGCTACTCAGGAGGCTGAGTCAGGAGAATCACTTGAACCCGGAAGGTGGAGGTTTCAGTGAGCCAAGATCGCACCACTGCACTCCATCCTGGGTGACAGAACGAGACTCCATTTCAAAAAAAAAAAAAAGTGACGTGATAGAAATACAGATTCCAAAAACAGGTTCCTGTCATGGGTGCTTTTTTCATCTCCAAGTCGAGAGTATCATGTTCCTTTCCAAATCACATGGATCATACGAGTTTAAGACGGAAGACCCCTGGAGTCTCCATGTGGAATCTCAGAATCACTGGGGGAG
This sequence comes from Theropithecus gelada, assembly GCF_003255815.1. Classification (NCBI taxonomy): domain Eukaryota; kingdom Metazoa; phylum Chordata; class Mammalia; order Primates; family Cercopithecidae; genus Theropithecus; species Theropithecus gelada. Next base: position 123,582,665 of record NC_037671.1, on the reverse strand, counting down.
CATGGAGCAGGTGCTGGCCCCAGTCCCACCCAGACGTGGCTCTACTGAATGCATTTCCCATGGCTGTTGAAACAAATCACCTCAAACGCAGTGGCTTCTCCAGACCAGATGGAGTGGCTGATGCAGATGAGACATAGTACTATAAGTCTTTCACAGTGAAGGGGCCGTGGAACTAAGAAACGTGCTATATGCTGTGCTTTGAAATGGGGAGAAGACTGGGGAAGCATTCTAGAATGAAATTCCACATACCTTTTCTGAAGGAGAGCAATGTGTGAATCACCCTAAGTAATAGAAGTGTAAATGCCTTTCACATTTGGCTTTGAGGTGCATTCTGTAATTTTTGTCTTGTTTTGAAAAAATATCTTCCATAATGTGTTCATTGGTTTAATATTTGAAGCCTCATTATTCTCTGAGCTACACATCTATGGAAAGTATACGATGTCCAGGATTAAATTTGGCGAGAGAATGATTAAAATGGCTAGCCTTTTGCGGTCACTCCTAGATGCGTGTATCTCACGGTAAAGGTCTTAATTTCTTTACAGCTGTTTCCTCATTGGTAAAATGAAGAGAATCACAGGGCCACCTCCTGCACAGTGACATGATGAGGTTTAAATGACACAATACATGTCGGCTGGTTGTGAGATCACTCAATGAACAGAAGCCGTCTTCGTCACCATCATCATTTCCATGGTCATCACCACCACCGTGCACTTAATCGCAGTGTAAGGAGGGAAGGCTTGTGGGGCTTTAGCAGATTACAGGATTGTGAGCCTCTCTCTAAGGATATTTAAAACATCTCAGTCTTACAGCAGATCAGACACGGAGTTGAGCGATGAGAAACTGTTGGGAGAATTAATACCTGTGCATCTGTCCTTACACTTGGGTGGGGCACATGCTCCTCTGACTCAGGGTGATATCCCCCTGGTGACAAGATTCAAGCAAACATCGATTTTCTCCTCAACATTTCATTTCGGAGTGGGATCTCTGTGTCCTTTGACATGGTGTTGAATGTTAAAATACAGGGTTTTGTGGCATCGCAGAAAGTCTTTGAGGGCTCCGAGCTGGGTCCCCATTGAACCTACCTACAGAGGTTGCTGTGGGGCCGGGAGAGTTTTTACCACAGTGCCTGACACGTTGTAGGTTTCAAAATACAAAAAAATGGGGTTGCTGGATCATTGGTTAGTTATATTTTTAATTTTTTGAGGAACCTCCATATGGCCCTCCCCACAGTGGCTTCATCAACAGTGTGCAAAGGTTCCAATTTATCCAAAAAATGGGAATCAGGATCTCACAAAGACGTCTGCACTCCCATGTGCAACGTGGGACTGTTCACAGTGGCCAACCTGTGAGTGTCAACAGACGAATAGATAAAGAAAACGTGCAGACACAGAATGCAATATGCTTCGACCTTAAAAGGGAAGGCGGTTCTGACCCATGTCACCTGCAGAGGTGAACCTTGAGGACATTCTGCTTGGTGAAATGCGCCAATCACAAACAGACCAACCCTGTGTGATTCCTCTTGCATGAGGCCCCTAGAGTCGCTAGAGCCACAGAGGCAGCCGTGGAACGGCGGGAGCCGGGCAGGGGCAGGGAGGAGCGGGGCTGCTGTTCTGTGGGAGTGAGCGTCAGGGGCACGAGTGCAGACGCTCTGAGATCTGTTGTGCAACGTTGTCCCCAGAGCGAACAGCACCGTGATGTCAGCACTTACAGTTATGTGAAGAGGGCTGGGCCCACGCTAAGTGTTCTTACTGCAAAAAAATGAAAACAAAGCAGAATAAAGCCTTAGAGGTAGTGACGATTGCTGTCTATAGTCAAAGGCGTTCTAGGCAAAACCTGTTTTGGTTCAGCTTGTTTTTGCCTGTGCACACAGCAGGTGGCAGCCTGAGCCTGCAAATGGCACCCTGAGATGAGGCTGGACGTTGAGCTGAGGAGGGGGCTTCTTGAGGCCTCTGTCGTGTCCTGGGTGCCATGTGGGTGCAGATCCCTGCCCAGGCACGCCCCGAGTGCCATGACAAGGGTGACCCGCACCTCCTAGGGTATCGTGTAGATAGGAGTTTTCTTAGCAGGAGGGTATTGTTCATTGAGTTCTCCGAGTTGGTTAAAAGGGGGAAAAATCTATCATAGAAAATCTGTAGTTTCTTGGTTTTTTCCTTTCAAAAATTCACAGCTCTCTTGACAATCTTACAACTGCAGGAAGTGAATGTTATAGCTTCGATAACTCCTCAGCATACTTCATTCCTTGCACCAAAACTAAGTCCGACTGGATCACGGTGTAACTTTTAACAATGAAACCATAAAATCCTAGAAGGGAAACAAAAAATACATGATTAATATTGGGGTAGAGAAGGTATGACCCAAATCCCAAAAAACATTAAAAAAATTGACAACATTTGCCATATAAAAATAAAAACATTCCTGACAGGAAGAAGTGTGTAAACAAAGTCAAACACAAACATTCCACTAGCAAAAGATATTTTAACAAATATGAAAAATAAAAGACTTATGATTCTAATACACATATATGTTAATAAGGAATGAAATATTGAAAAATGGCCAGAGTTACAGAGAAAGAGACCAAGAGCCATTAAATATTTACAAATATCCTGAACCTCACATGATTAAGGATAGTTTGTTCAAATGATGTCAAGTCAGTCTTCACGCGTCCATCGGTAGAGAGGTAAACCCTTCCCATAATTAGCGAGGGGAGGTGCAAGCAGGGACTCTCATTTACCATTGGGGGAGGGTAAATTGGCCTGATTTTTGGATCTCAATTGGCAATACCTTTTAGAATGATGAACACTTTTGCCCATTGACTCAGCAACTCAGTCCATTTGCACAGAGATGTTTATTGCAGAATTTGTTTGAAATAACAACACAAAGTGTAGAGACCCAAAGGCAGGTTTGCTATTATAACATGTGGCTCCTTCTCTACAGACTGGGAAGTGGAGGCAGGGAACGCTGCCTCATTCCCGCTCTGTGCTTGGCAGAGAGCTTCCAGGCAAACCAGAACGGAGGTGGATGGTGAGTTAGACCTTGGATTTAGACCACACAACACAATAGTGCGTCACATCATTTCACACCAACAATAGGGGCCATCGTCTCTCCTTAAACTTCAGTCATAGGGCTCCCACGAATTACTAATGTCACAAAGCCACGTGTGGTCTTGCCTGGGACAGACGTAATGCATCTTGAGCCATGGAAATGGGCTAAGTGCTAAATCTTATAAATATTTGTCCTGCCCTGGACATTGAGGGCAAGGAAAAGAATGTTTGCTCTCTTACTGAATTCCACATCATCTCAGCTCGGCAATCAATCAAAGCTCTGGCTTTCATGCTGGGATTTTATGACCTCAGATGGGAAGCGCGACAAGCTGAGAGTCCGCAGCTATGTGGAGGCCCCAGGCTGAAAGGCTTCTAACCCATGTTGGAGGGTCTTTCGGCCCCACGGCTGTCCTGTGGGCTGCTTTCTCTTCTTTGCCATTTTCCTGGCAGAGTTGCTTGGATTACTTGATGAGGTTCTTGGGGTTATTTTTTCAGGAGCATCCCTGACATACAGGCAATGTCCTCTCTTCAGTTGGCAGAAGTGCCAGTGACAGGAGCTTGTCGAGGTTTTGTTTCTCTTCTCCCCATCCTCAGCCTGCTTACCGAGGCCCGCTCCGTGCCGGAAAACACCACTGGTGTTCATGTGTCACCCCAGCTCCATGATCACGACCTGCTGCCTGTCTCAGGTACCGTCAGTTGCATTTTCTCAGACAGAATTTTAACTTCATCAAATTGTGGTAGGAGGAATCCTAGAGACCAGGTAAAATGACTCCTTCATTTTCTAGGTGAGGATCTTGAAACCCAGCAGGGTTAAACGACACTGAAGAGGAAACGCCCACCCCCACAGAACAGTGCAAGCTTGCTAATGAATAGCCTGAAGACCACACAGCACTAGACAGAGCATTTCAGCTTTGAAGAAGTGAGTTCCTGACCTTGGGCTTTGGAACGGATGCTCTATGAACCTCTGCTGGTGACCAGCTTTTAGGGCCGACCTTGAAGACAGCGATTCTAGTGAATGGACAGTGTGTAGCTCCTGCTCTCAGTTGGGAGAACTACTTAAAGGGAGTGTATTAGGTAGGATCCAATCTACACTTGGATGTCTAAGTCTCTTTGCTTGTCAGAACAAAAGTCACTGCCATGATCTCGAGGTTCTTCTAGTGCAATGCAGTGTATTTTAAATTCTTACAAATATTGTAGACTTGTTTACATAGAGGCACCATTGATATGTACATAAAACAGGGCCTTTCAGCAAAGTGTTAAGCTGATCATCTGCAGAGGTGAACCTACGACAATGAAATAACACATGTGGACTCATGGATCAGACAGCACTGAATATGGTTTCTCTTGAGAACTTCGTTCTAGTGGAAAAATGAAGCATCTCTTCTCGTGACATGATTCTCACCACAGCAGTTCTGGTCCCTTCTGTTAGTGATGAGCAGATTGTGTAAAAAGAAAAAGAAAAAGAAAAAAAAATCTGGCCTTCTAAGCACATAAACCCCATGTTGTAAAAAAGCCCAGAATATCCCATTGAGATTATAATGAACGTCTTATTTTCAATTAAGTTCCACTTCATATAATTGGATTTTGTGCTTCAGAACGATGTTCCTAATTACGAGTGTTATGTCTGTGACACAAATGTTAAAAGGAAAACCTTGGACAAGGCCAGGCACAGGGTCATGCCTGCAATCCCAGCACTTTGGGAGGCTGAGGCAGGAGGATTGCTTGAGCCCAGGAGTTTGAGTGCAGCTTGGCAACATGGCAAAACCCTGTCTCTCCAAAAATTAAAAACAAACAAGCAAACAAACAACAAAAAACATTATCCTGGTGTGGTGGTACACACCTGTAGTCCCAGCTACTTGGGAGGCTGAGGTGTGAGAATCACCTGAGCCAGGGAAGTCGAGGCTGCAGTGAGCTGTGATTAGCACCACTGCACTCCAGCCTGGGCAATGGAGTGAGACTTGGTCTCAAAAAAAGAAAAAAGAAAAGAAAAGAAAAGAAAACTCATAGACAAATTAAATTTAAGGGAGTAATTGAACAAAAATGCTTCTCCAATCAGGCAGCCCCTGAGCAAGAATAGGCTCAGAGAGACTCTGGCACTGCCTTGGGGTGGAAAAAAAATTATGGACAAAAAAAGAAACTGAGGCACAGAAAACAGAGAGGAAGGACAGAAACAGCTGGTCGGTTACAGCTCAGCATTTGCCTTTTTGAACACAGTTTGAACAGTTTGTTGCCTGTGATTGGCTGAAACTCGGTGACTGGTACAAGAGTGGGTTAGGTCTGTTCCCACGTCCAGTTAGGTGACAATTCACTGTGTACACAGAAACCTTCAGGACAAACGTAAAGGCAGCTTTAGGCTAAACTTAATTCAACACAGTGCAGAGTGTGTAGGCAGCATCCATGAATGAGGAAGTTATAGTGTGTGAGTGTGTGCGCGCAGCACCTGTGGCTGAAAAAGTCACAGCAGGCGAGCGTGGGCATGCACAAGGCAGAAGGATGGGCCAGCATGCCGGGCCAGTGCATGGTCACCGGGGGGTTTGCATGGCGGGCCAGTGCATGGTATCCGGGGGATTTGCATAGCAGGCCAGTGCGTGATATCTGGGGGATTTGCATGGTGGGCCAGCGGGATGGTATCTGGGGGATTTGCATGGCTGGTCAGTGCGTGGTATCTGGGGGATTTGCATGGAGGGCCAGCGCATAGTATCTGGGGGATTTGCATGGAGGACCAGTGCATGGTATCTGGGGGATTTGCATGGTGGGCCAGCTGGATGGTATCTGGGGGATTTGCACAGAGGGTCAGCACAATGGTAACTGGGGATTTTTCATAGCTGGCCAGGTTGATGGTAACTGCAAGGTTTGCATGGCGGGCCAGTGCGATAGTAACTGGGGCACTGGGTGATTTTCAGGTGCAAGAACTCTTCCCATTTCTTCAAAGCAGGTACTGACATGCTAAGCTGTTCATCTGTATGACTGCAACCTCTGTGGGAAGTTGGAGAAGCCACAGACAGAGGCATTTTCTTTTCTTTCTCACAGGTCTGGGGTATGTCTGCCACTGTGTTACTCCCTCCAATGATTAAGTCCTACAGAAGCCAAGCCCCTTTGGGAATCAGGCGCAGAGTGGGCTGTGTCCTCAGCTTAGTAGCTTCCCTTGTCCAGGCCCCTGACAACCGTCATGTGTAGCGGGGCCTCCAGTTTCAGGGAGCTTTGGGATTTTCTGTAGTGCATCACCTTCTGCTCCTTAACCTGGGTGAACAGAGATGACCATGCCCCATTGGAAGATGGAGAAACTAGACAGAGGGGCATGCGTGCCCCCTTTTCCAGAGCCTCACAATGACTCAGTGTTTGGGCAAGAGATGGATCCCAGGACTCCCAAAACATTCTTCCAGCCTCACACGTTCACCGGAGAGTCACAGTGACTCATTCTCATCCTCAAGGTCCTTCCCCACTCAGGTGTCTGGTGAGAAGCCTGGTTAGAAAGCTCCACTGCAGGAGGAAGGACACCTTGCCACGCGTTTTGAACACGTGTCGTCTTGTCATATGTTGTAAACATAGATGTTTTCAATTGATTTTTAACAAAACGCATAATACATTCCATTAAGAAAAAAAACAATCAGTGTGTTTGCTTTGTTGTCTGTGAAAGATGTTTTAAGTGAAGTGGAGTGATCTAATTTCATTGTCGGCTCCTGAAGAATTCATACAGGAGAGTGCAAACATCCATCAGTATTTGGACATGTACTCCTTGTGGTTTAAAATAAGGGCCAAGCACACTTTTTATTTGGTGATATTCAACATAAAGAAGGCGTTTTCCATGTTTTCGTGATCTCATTTTGCTTTCTTTGAAGATGAACATCATTTTTAGAAAAAAAGATTGCAAAATAATTATGTCATCAGAATTCAATGATAATTCACAGGAAAACAAGACACTGATTGTGTTGGTCAAACAGCCCACGTGCACTGGAAAGCTGAGTGTGACTTTGTGTATCAAATGCTCATGTGGGGAGACCGATCTCTGGACCTGTCCTGGGTTCCAGGGCTCCACCCAGGCTGCATCTCACATCCCCCCGGCACACACGCTGTGTTGCAATTCTTGCCTGGTAGGAGCTGTCCATGACAGCTGGCCGGTGAAGCAGCCTGACTTTTGAGCACCACGTTCCTGGGTCAGTGCAAAGTCAGGTGCACTGGAGCAGGCTCCTATCAGCTAAACATTCAGGAAGTTTGAGAGGCTGATGTTAAGGTAGCTTGAAGTGGTCATGAGAGAAAAATTTGCACCCTGAGAGTTGACAAACGCTTCAAATCGGGACTCCTCCTCTGTCCTGCCCCAGCTGAATACACAGAAATGATTTATCTTTTGCCCACCTCTGTTGCCTTTTGGCAAAGTAAAGTCATGAGACTTCAGGAAGCAATTCAACTTCTCAAAATGAATTAAATAGCTTTCATGAGCTTGCAAATGTCTGACTTTCTTATAGGAGGGGGCAGAGGGTTCAGCCTCCCTAGAGAAGTGATGTTACAATCTCCACCTCTGTCTCCTTTTGGCAAGGTGAAGCCATGAGATTTCGTGGAGCAATTCCAGTCTATATTCAGCACCTGCAATTGCATTAAAGGACATCCCGGGTAGAGGAAAACCAAGGCCAAAGGCACAGGGCGGGGCAGTGGCAAAGGTGATGGGGAAGGGTGGCTGTGGACGCGGTGGTTGGCAAGCTGCAGCCACCTTGTGACCAGGAGGTATGGCTTGCTCAGGAGCCCAGATGCTTGATGCATTTACCATCCAGATGTTCTAAGCCATGTGCACAGAGAGCCCTTGGGCCTAACAACACATACATCACTGTGAAGCCCGAAGAACAGCCATGGAGATTCGTCCTCCCTCCGACAGCCTCAGTGCCCCAGAGTCTGCCCAGATGAGATGAGTTCCAGGAAAATGTTGTCCCCCAAGAGTCCTGGGCTTTACTTTCAATTATGGTACTCACTTCAGGTAGGAATTCCATAGTCATTTCCTTGTTAAGCCTCAGCCTCCTCAGTGTAAAATGGCAGTTCCAGGAGAAAATGGTTGTACAGTAGGAGAAGTCAGACTCAAATTACTGAAAACATCCTGAATTAGTAGCAACAATTCCAGGTTTCGGTGGCCCCTGGCAGGTGGAGTTATCAGAGCGTCTGGTAGCCCACTCTCATTCCCAGGCTAAAACAAGGTCTGACTGCAGCCCACACAGCTGGGGTGTGGCCTGATGAGGAAGGGTTTAGAAAACCGAGAAGAGGCTAATATCCTACAGAGTACAACAGTCACTTCCTGAAACATACCTTAGGTGTGATTTTAAACTTGACTTTCTTGACGCACTTTCTCTGGCACTTACAGAAATGAGGCCATCTTCTCTTGTGACTGTTTTAAGCTCTTGCCAGGCATTGCCAAAAAAAAAAAAAAATTCCCCACCTGGCGACGAGCTGCCCATCTGGCAGTATTATTGATCGGTGCTTGCTAATGGTCCTTTGCTTTCGTGTCTGTAAGCTGTGGCTCCCTGCAGATCACTCTTCCTGACTCAGAAGAGCAGACACTTCTGCATTACTCATTGTTCTAAAACGACCTCATAAACACCAGAGATTTATTCTTCAGCTTTACTGTCAGATGGCTAATCTCTCATTTATGGGATTGTACTGACTAGTGCGTAGCCAGCACAGCACGGGCTGCCGCTCTCCACTCCCCCAGAGAAGGGCTCGGGGTCCCCACTGCCCCAGGCTCCCAGAGCTCAGCTCTGGTCTTCAAGGCAGGTCCTTCGCACCTGCCTGAGGACTTGCCAACAGTGTTGCTTGACGACCTAGAATAAAAGCTGCAGACTTCAAAAGAGAGGTCTCCTTTAAAGGCAGTGAAGCATGCCTTTTAGAGAATAGATGTCTATAGTTGCTAAACACTCCCATTTTCAGGAGCCTTGGTAAACCTGGAGAAACTGTTTGATTTCTAAGTCAACACACTTCACCCAGTCATCCTTCCATTTGGTTAAACTGCATAAAGCTCATCACCATAACGTCACTTCTCTAGGGGGCTGACCCCCTCCGTCTCCACTAACAAAGGCAGACATTTGCAAGCCCGTGAAACACAGTGGGCTGAACATGTTCCTATGTTGTTAGATTGGAAGCAGAAGCAGCTGCTCCTAATTTGGTCCTCTTCCCTCCAGCCGGAAGGGGATGAGTTGGTCGCCAAGCAGAGGGTCCCATGGAGCCAAGACTCCACAGGCTACTACGTGATCACGGGGATGGGTTAGACCCACTTCCAGCTTATGCAGCTAAAGCAACAGCCCCCACAGGGCAGTAGCCGCTCTCCATGTTGAGGGTAGAAGACAGCGACAAAACCAAATCCCAGTGCTTCTGAAATGGACATGTCTGCCCTCTGGAAAAAATAAATTGGCGTTGACGTGATAGAGTCTGCCACCCAGCAAGACGCGAAGTGATTTAGTAATCTAGTTGTTTTTTTGTTCTTGATTAAGCGAACAGTTTTCCACAAAAGCAGCTAATCCTCTCCCATCATTGCCGGAGCATGGGCTTAGTGAAGGAAGCAGGTGCAAAATATTGGGTTTTATTGACTCTCCAAATGAAGTGTTCCACGAGGCGAAGAGGTGGAGGTCTGTAAATGCTCACCGTGTCTGTCTTCTCCCTGGCATGGTAGGGCTGATTGCACAAACACTTGAGGAAGTCGTTGAATGCCAGCCCTCAGTGCGTGGGGCAGGTGCAATGGTGCCTCGAGTCTCAAACCTGAGTCATGTAAGAATCCCCTTAACATGGGTTCAATGTTGACAAACACTGACTTTTTAAAAAAATTTTAACACTGACTTTAAAAAGTCAAAGTCTATGAAAATGTCTTTCAACTGTAAATGTTTACATCAAAAGTTTCATCTTTATAATCACTAATTTTAAAAAACTACCAGTGAAGTGAACACACATGCACACACACACACACGCAAATATACACACACACGCACAAACACACATGCACACGCACACACACGTACCCACAAACACAAGCACACACACGCGTGCACACGTGCACACACAGGCACACACGCACATGCACATGCACACACACTCACATGCACATAAGTGCACACACGCACCCACATGCACACACGTGCACACACATACACAGGCACACACACGCACACACACACATGCACACACGCAGACACGCACACACGTGATTACATTCTTTTTTTTGAGATGGAATCCGTGTTGCCCAGGCTGGAGTGCAGTGGTGCAATCTTGGCTCACTGCGGCCTTCACCTCCTGGGTTCAAGCCATTCTCCTGCCTCAGCCACCTGATTAGCCGGGAATACAGGCATGTGCCACCATGCCTGATTTTGTATTTTTAGTAGAGATGGGGTTTCACCATGTTGGTCAGGCTGGTCTTGAACTCCTGACCTCAGGTGATCCACCTGCCTCGGCCTCCCAAAGTGCTGGGATTACAGGTGTGAGTCACCGTGCCAAGCCACGTGATTATCTTCTCACTCACCACTCTGAGTGCAATGTTTGAAGACCCCGGCTGAAGACCACTGATGTGATGTAAAGATTTGGGCTTTGCCAAGATGGATTTAAGTTTAAATTCCAGCTCCACCACTTAGCACCTCTGTAAATTTGGGCCATTTAACTTCTGCAGTGTCTGTTTATACATAAAGAGAGCAAACATCATCCGCTCCACAGTGGCGGTGAGGCCTGCACGGAGTGTCAGGAGAGCATCTGGTCCACAACAGAGAGACAATTGCAAGCTTTGCTCCGCTTTCTCCTGTAACAAGTATTGACTGAATTGGTTGAATATTGATTTGGAAACTCCATTAGCAGGGAGGAGGTTCCCTTTTGAGGTGAGCTCAGGGGCTCCCCCAAGACAAAGCCAGTGGCGTGGGGAAGAACACTTTCTTCTGGGCCATTTGGAGTGAACTCCTGGGGTGGGAGCATTGGCTCTAGGCAGCCTGTGTGTGACACCAATCTCATTCAGACCTGGGACTTTATGCAAATGGCTTATTTCCTCTGTGTCTCAGTTTCCCTATCTATAAAATGAGGAGGGTAACAGTGCCTTCCTTAGAGGGCTGCATTAATGTTAGTCATGGTTGTTATTATAGGACAATGCATTTTTCCCCTCGACCTTCTTTTGTTCAATCTCTTCACTTTTCTTCCTCTCTTTTACGTCTGTTATTTTTATTGTGCCCCCTTTCCCGGACTAAGGGAGAATATTCAATTAAAGTGACGTAGTTTGAAAGCTCTGAAGGAGGAGTCTTTTCTTCCTCGGCCCCTAATTACTTTGATAATTGGAGTGAGTCCTACGTATGACTGCGTCTAAGAGTCGTCGACAGGGAGACGGACACCAGCTTTCTATTTCATTACAAAAATGGTGCCAATTAAATTGAGTCAAATCTTCTCACCATTCAGACTTTTAAAATATTTTTCTTACAGAAGGAGTAAGGTCTAATTTGGGCCCAGGTTGTCAGATGTCATCCTTGTGAATGCATAAAAAGGAAACTGTAGCGGTGGGAAAGGAAGGGTTCCCTGAAGCATGATGGGAGACCCCGTCCTCGTTTCTTAAAAGTCACTGATGACGGAGTGAGCAGCCATCTGGATTGCCTGGGACACAGGAGCTTTCGGTGCTAACACAGGGACAGTCTGGGGAGCTAGGAGTCTGGATCATCTTGGGTGAGGGGTGGTTTCTGCACACTGTCCTCCGTGTCCCTGAAGGCTTGGCCACACGCACTTCTTCACAGAGCACCCGCCTGGCCTCCAGGGTTTCCTTCCCGCCCTGACAACAGTTTCGCAGGCGTTGATGTTCACTTTCTTCAATCTTACCTGGTGGCGTCCACCAAATGCTTTCAGCCAACAACCAGGACTTACATTTTGTTTCCTGAACCTTATGCAGTTTACGGGTGGAGGCACTGGGGGGCGCAGTTGCCTGGTGTGGTTCGTGGGTGGAAGCACTGGGGGGCGTGGCTGTCTGGCGAAGAAGTTATGGGTAACAACCATGTCACCTGTTCCTAACTTGGGGCCAAGACCTTGGAGTGCCTGGAGGGCAGAAGTCTCCATCCCAGAGGCTCCGGCCCAGCGGCCTGTGCTGGCCCCACCCCGTGGCTCTTCTTTTTGATCTTTGAGGCACCGAGTGCCTGAGAGTCCCCTTCCCCTGCGGGCTGAGGCTCCTGCCAGGCGAAGCCCATGGCTCAGTGGTGGTAATGGCAGCACGGCCAAGGTCACTCGTGAGGAGGCAAGGATGTCCAGTCACGACTGCCTCCCCATCGTCCATAACAAGCACCCCAACTCCAGAGAGGCTAGAATGTCGGGGATGCAGCGTGTTTAATAATCAATGACACGTGGCAACTCCACCTGGTCTGTGAGGAGCCTCACCGTCACCCTGGCCATCCTCCCGTCTCCTGACGGGGCAGCTTCCTCGGTGGGCTGTGCCTCTCCCCTTCCCATGCTGCTCCTCCCCACAGTGTCCCTGGTGCTCCCCCTGCCCCCCAGCCTGGCAGGCCCTTCTCTGGTTGTGGGGTGGGAGGAGCGGTCCCTGCCAGGCTCCCCAGCGACCCTTGCCCTCCTCAGCTCTGCACTGACACTGTGGTCAAGGTCTTCATTTTGGAATCACGGGCTGGGTATTTGTCTCTGTCAAGACTGCCTTTGGTGCCTGCTGCTTTCCCATGTTGAACACTGACAACCGAAACGTAGGGCATATCAATTATTTGAGCAATGATGAGGAATTATTTTTATTTTCAAGATAGTTTCGAAGTTCTCTTTGAGTCCTGCACCACGAGTCTTCCTCAGCCTGGCAACTTTGCTTCTGATTTTCCGTGAATGTCGTGAGAATATGAACGAGGAGGTTCTTTGTCTCTCAGGCAATGCCAATCCCAAGAACAGGGCATCCTCCTGCCGCACGGGTATGCGCCACGTTCTCAATTATGACTGCGGTTTTCCTCCCTCTGAGGGCTATCCACCCCACCTTGTGGTGAGGACTGAAGGCTTACAGGTTAAACGCAGCAAATCCATTCAGGCAGAAGTGGTAGTTTGTGCTCTGGTCTTGGTGATGTTTTAACCATTAGATAATTTTTTTTCGATGGAGTTTCATTCTTGTGGCCCAGTCTGGAGTGCACTGGCGCAATCTCAGCTCACTACAACTTCCGCCTCCCAGGTTCAAGCGATTCTCTTGCCTCAGCCTCCTGAGTAGCTGGGGTTACAGGCATGCGCCACCATGCCCAGCTAATTTTTGTATTTTTAGTAGAGACAGGGTTTCTCCAGTTGGTCAGGCTGGTCTCGAACTCCCGACCTCAGGTGATCTGCCTGTCTCGGCCTCCCAAAATGCGGGGATCACAGGCGTGAACCACCATTCCTGGCTGAGAACTTTTTTTTTAACACCTTAAATCCATCAATCGGGATGGAAACTTGAAAAGGCAATGGGAAATATGTTAATTGCTCCATCTAAAAAGCTCCCTTCAAATAAGAATAAAAGGAAGAAATGAGCCACTGAATGCCCCAGGCAATCATCTTGCCCTCACTGTTAGAATCACCCTATTCTTTGCCTCTTCTGATCACTTAAACATAAGAGACATTAAAATACATTCTCCAGGTAAGACTAGTTGGCCACCGTTCAACATTCTCAAGAGGAAAGTGTGATGATTTGATGGTATGGCTGGTGCAGATTGAACTGAAAATCTGAGCCAGGTTGAAATGGCTCCATCCCTGCTGGTTAGCAGGACACACATTTAAATGGAGGTGAGCAGTCTGGTGGTTCCCTCAGGTGCGGCTGTGATGCTGAATTCTTGGCTCAAATCTCAGACCTAGAGAGGTTGACGTGTTCACCAACACTGATCTGTGTGCACTTCCGAATTGTCTAACACAAGATAAATTCAAGCGTGTGTTTATATGTTTGTATGTCCAATACAGAGAATGAAAGTGACTCTTTTCTACTTGGATATATTACACATTTTTGTGACTTTCTTTTTAGACCTCTAAGCTCAGAGGCACCTCTGCTTATTCCTAAGGTTGAGTTTTTTCTTTGTGTCTCTGTTTTTCAGAACTGAGGAGCACGGAATGTTGGGAGTCAGGGAAGATATTGAGAGTGGAAAAGGAATGAGTGGGTTCACCTTGGGTCAGTCAAGAGTTGGCCTGTTTTTTATTGATTGCTTGATTGATTGATTGAGGTGGAGTTTCACTCTTGTTGCCCAGGCTGGAGTGCAATGGCACCATTTCAGCACACTGCAACCTCCGCCTCCCGGGTTCAAGCGATTCTCAAGACGGGGTTTCGCCATATTGGCCAGGCTGGTCTTGACCTCCTGACCTCAGGTGATCCACCCACCAAGGCCTCCCAAAGTGCTGGGATTATAGACGTGAGCCACCACATCCGGCCTGCTTGTTTTAAGTAAAATTCAAGTCAGTTGGTATTTGTTGACTCACGGTCTCATATTTGACACAGAAAGGTGTCGAGAGGCAAGCAGAATCTCACTGCTGCACTGAGGGGCTCGCTGACTGGCGGTGGGAGGAGAATGTCTAACAACCTACTACCCACAGCAGATTCTCCTGGAGAGACAGGAGAGGCAAATGTGGCTGTTGGTGTTTGGAGCAAGAGATTTCAACAGCCCATGGTGAGGACTGGGAAAGGCGAAGTTATGGAAAACAGGGCATTTGAATGGCTTGACACATCAGAACCCTTACATTGCTTTTAGAATATGTAGGTCAGCTGCTTCTCGTGGCGCACATTCGCTGTGTCCAGGGCTGGCCTTCTGACAGCTGGAGATTCCCCAGATAAAGGCTTGCTGCCGGGCTGCACAAACAAGCTGAGGTCAAAGCACTGAGGAAGCTGCCCTGTGGCAGTGCCCTCGGGGGGAGGCGGGAGAGAGGCTGGCCCCGAGAAAACAAAAAGTGCTTCGTAAACCTCCCAACTTCCAGTGATTTGTTGATTGAAATATAATAGTTTCTGTACAGTTCTTTGGAAACCTAAATTTGTGGGTTACTTTCTAGTACTTTTAAAATTAATTTCCTGTAAGCACCAGAAATATGATCAAAACAAACAATTGTAAACTTTGAGACTGTGACTGGGCTCACTACTGAGGAGGGTAGAATAATTTTGAGCTTTAGAAAGACCTGCAGGACTGTCTGCAAAACTCCGAACAGCCCAGGGAGGTCCGCTGGCTGCTGCCCTGACCTCGGAGAAGTCACGTCGGGGCTTTGGAGACTAACATGGTAAATGGGCTGGGTTGGGCTCGTCAGTGAATTCTTCAGGGGTCAGTGATTCTAAGTTCTTGATTCTAGGGTTGTCTGCCTCTTGTCGTTATCACTTAGGGGAACTAGAAGCTGATTTATTTACCCCAAGAGCGCCCTTCATCATTTTTTATGCAGACGTCAGAAAAGCATTGCACATTTTCACGGAGTTTCTTGCCATTTACTTATCACATGTAAATTGGCATAACTGAGAGAGTCCTTTCTTTAGTTCTGCATGGATGGTAACAAGTTTCTGGAAATTTATTTTATGTTGAGAGTTACTTCCAGGGTTATTCGATGAAATTTAGATTTTTAAACAAGTAATTTTAAGATTGCTTTCTACGTAAGCATTGTTTATCTCATTCATGGGAAAAAGGAGTAATCACATTCAATTACAAATCATTTGATAGGTAAATAAAGCCTGATTTTTTAAAAAAGCACTTGGCTTTTTAAAATGAAGTGTTGAAATTATTTCCCTTCGGCCATATTAGTACAGCTTTTCTTTCTAGATTTTCTTTGCCGTCAGGACTCCACTGCATATCACGAAAAGAGTTACAATGCTGGAAAGCCAACACTGGCGACGAACATGATGATGATGATGATGATGAAAAACTGATATTTATTCATTACTTGGCAAGCGTCAGGCATCATTCCAAGTGCCTCATACGTATGAATGTGTTCATTGCCTCAGTAACTCTGTGAGGCAGGGACTATTATCCCCATTTTATAAACCAAGAAGCTGAGGCAGTGAGACCGAATCTTGCCCACAGCTGCAGAGCCGGAATGCAGTGGAGCTGGGGGTGGAAGTCAGGCTTTGAGCCTTCGGCGCTACACTCCCAGCTCCCTCATTAAAGATGAGACGTTTGCAACTCAAGTATCACCCTGAGGTCTGGGACTGTGTTGTCTTCTCGACCTGGTGTTTCTAGGGTCTAGCCCAGGGCCTGGCACATAGAAGCTACACAGAAATATTAGCTGAATGAACATCGATTTACCTGAAGGAGGGTAGGTCCACTTGGTGCATGTCATAGAGGATTTCCAGAGTTTGAAATGACGTGTGTGACAATACAGCTTGGAAAACTAAGAGCAGAGTATGTTTTGACAGCGGAGGTAGCAATTAAGCACCTTTGTTTTTGGAATACTAAATAGGATTTGGCATTTTGTGGATTTGGTCTTATTTTTTCAGACTCCAGGGAGGTGAAACGATATTGCGCGTCGCTTCCTGTGGTCAGGTGGATCTTGTCTATTTGGTGAAAGGTTATCTGTCATATATAAGCTCTTATTTGGGTTACCGTGAAAACACTGATTCTCTAATAATTATTTTCCCTCTTTTAACCTGCTGTCGTGTTTGCTAACAAAGCCATCAGCAGAGCAAATTTAATTAAAGGGTGGATTGCAGGAGATGATGGGCCATGACTAATGGTTCCCGAGAGCATGGAAGAGTGTGTGGAAAGAGAGTAA
This sequence comes from Theropithecus gelada, assembly GCF_003255815.1. Taxonomy (NCBI): domain Eukaryota; kingdom Metazoa; phylum Chordata; class Mammalia; order Primates; family Cercopithecidae; genus Theropithecus; species Theropithecus gelada. Next base: position 123,565,965 of record NC_037671.1, on the reverse strand, counting down.
CTCCCTTCAGCCACCGGGACCACATCATTCTCTTATGTCATTTTTATTTTATGAGGAATGTTTTCTCGCTAGCATCATATGTTGAAACTCCTCCTGCCACTCCTGTGAGGAGGGCTGGGCCTCGTCATCATCCCGGACCCAAGAACTGACCTCATGCTTGACTTTCCTGCCCACTCCCTGGGTGGGGTGCACAGATCTCCACAGCATGCAGTCACCATATGGAGGGCGTGGTGTGGCACGTGGGGTGAAGCGTGCGCAGAAAACAAAGTGTGCTCTAAGAGCCGCCTCTCTCGCTACACTGGGATCATTTTGCCTGAGTTTGGTGTTGCTCCTAATGTTGGCTCCTTCTGATAAATGTGTCTTTTTATCTGTCCCCATAACAATAATTATCTAAAAATAAATCAACAACGAAAGTCTGCTGAAGATTGTTTGATGGTTTGTTGCCTCAACCATGCAATTAATTTCCTTTCATTGTGATTCAATTCTCGTTAAAAAAGCAGAAGTGAAGAAACATGGCAGACCATCCGCCACGCAGGCGCTCCGTGATTGGACAGCCCTGCTTGGACGCTGGCACCCACTCAGCCTCAGTGGCTGCAGGCAGTGGTCTTACTTCAACCAGAGGTTGTGGCTCATGGTGGCTGTGTGTCTTCTGTATTCCAAGTCCAAGACAGACCCAGGACTGCCAATGGGACCACACAAGGCAGCCAGGTATGCTGTGAATTGTACAGCTGCACAGGGTTTCAAACAGCTCAGAACGTTTTTGCAACATTTATGACTCTGTCTTTCCAGTCGCGTATAATAGATATATTTAGGCCTGTTTTAGATAGGAGAATCTGGGACAGAGGTACTGAGCTCAGAGCTGAAATCCAGGCCCTCCTGCACCGAGGTATGATTACTGTTATTAAGCCAACCTTGTGATGGGTTGAACTGTGTCCCCAAAATTCGTATGTTGCAATGCTAACCCCAAGGATCTCCGAAAGTGACTTTATTTGAAATAGGGGTCTCTACAGAGTGAAAGTGAGGTCATTAGGGTAGATCCTAACCCAGTACGACTGCTGCCCTGATAAAAAGGGGGTATTTGGACACAAGCAGGGAAGAGACACAGGAGAAGATGCCGTCTACACACCAAGGAGAGAGGCCTGGAAGAAATACTCCATCTAGGCTCGGAAGGGGCCAATCCTGCTGACACGCCCATCTGAGATTTCCAGCCGCCTGGACTGTGAGGCAATGGTTCTCTATGGTTTAAGACATCCGGTGTGTGATCTTGTGTGAGGACAGCCCTGGCAAACTCAGGGAAACAGGCTTCAGTGCCCCACACAGGCGTCTGTCGTACTGGGTAGCTTTTTTAGGATTATGCCTTTGTAAATCCCAATGTGAGGTATGTGGCCCTGTCCCCCATGCTGCACAGGTGAAGCCAGAGGCCCAGAGCACCACTGTCTGTGACCTCAACCTGTGGGCGGAATCTGCACATGAGGACACAAAGTTGCTTTTTACTCAATGGAGTCTTTGCCTTGACTCATCCCAAGGTTGTGTCTTCATAATGTGAAAACAACTGATAAAACCATTTGTATTAGTCCCTCCTGCCACTGCTATAAAGATACTACCTGAGACTGGGTAATTTATAAACACAAGACTCACAGTTCTGAATGGCTGGGGAAGCCTCAGGAAACTTACGATCACAGCAGAAGGCCCCTCTTCACAAGCTGGCAGAAGAGAGAGTGTACAGGGGAAATGCCAGACACTTATCATACAACCAGATCTCATGAGAACTCCCTCACTATCATGAGAAAAGACGGGGAAAAACCGCTCACATGATCCAGTCACCATCCCCCAGGCCCCTCCCTTGACACATGCTGATTACAATTCAAGATGAGATTTGGGTGGGGACACAGTGCCAAGTCATATCACCACATCACCATTTTAATAAAACAGTCAAATGAATTGTCCAGCCTTGTAGAGAGGAAGGGAGAGGCCACCTCACAGAGACCTTTCTCCTTAAACTCAGCTAGGATGTCTCAGGACAGAGGAGTCATAGAGTAGCCGAGCCAGAGGGAATCAGAGTCAAGATGAGATACACGCTATATGCTGGGGGCAGGTGCAGGGGAGGTGAGTGCGCTGGGGGTTAGTGCTCTGGAAGCAAGTTAGAAAGTATTTCCAGGGACATTCCACCCAGCCTCCACCTGTCAGATGGACCATTCAGGTCCCAGATAGAGTCATGTTAGCATATCCATTCTCTCTTGCACGGCTTCTAAAGGCAGCGATGAGGGGCATGATGACCATCCCAACAATTGTAGGAACAGAACGATAACCCACATATTAATGGAGCCCTTCTGGGGAACCCGAGGCTGAGCCCCAGGGAAGCAATGGTGACATCCTGGCTGCTGTGGGCGTGCAGTCTAATGGGAGGAGACATTCTAGACAAATTGTCAAAGGTCAGCACATAGAGGGTGAATAACAGGGGCAGCCTCCCTCCAGGGGTGACAGGGACTCTGCGCGAGGGATAGGAGGTTGCTGTGTGGGGGTGCAGGAGGATGGGCTGGGCTGGGCTGGGTCATCCTGGGATGAGAAGAGACAGAGGGACTGAGGAACAGAGACGAGGCCAGTGAAGCAGCCAGGGGCGGGACAGCCAGGGGTAGGACGTGCCGCCAGAGTTGTAGGCAGGAGACCAGCCTCAGGGGACCCAGGGGGGTTCACTGAAGGGCTGATTTTTCATCAAGAAGGCATTGGGGGACCATGAACAAGCCTCTGGACAGAAAGCTTACTCTTCCTACAACACGGGAAATGGATTCGAGAGGGTGCAGCTGGGACCTTGAGGCCTGGGGAGCTGCTGCAGAGGCTTCAGGGTGGCCCTGGAGCTGGAGAGTGGGTGCAGATTTGAGGGAGGCCTAGGAAGGGAAGTCCAGAGGACCTGGGGACCGACGAGTCATGGGGGTGAGAAAATGTAAGCTCCACAAAGACGATGATTTTGTCGATGTTTTTAGCTGTTGTATTTGCAAAGGTTGTATAAGGGTTGCTCATAGGAAGTGCTGAACAGTCATTAAGCGAGGGACTTCCTGAATCGTTCATCAAGGGTGATGCTCAGGCTTTAGCCTGCACCACTAGTGCATGGCTGTGTCACCCACTGAGGCAGATGGCACAGGGCGAGGACTGAAATGGGAAACTCGATCCACATGGGGCATCGTCCGTGACATTATGGAGAAAGGAGTTCTAGCAGAGACTTCCTACAGCCAAGTCTGGCATGGACACTGCTTCTCCATGCAGAGTTCCCTACACCCTAGGTCGATGTAGCCTTTTGTAGCTTGGATCTTAGGACACTGCTCCACATTACTCCTGTGGTGGCAGTCGCACTTTGCTTTATCTGGTCCATATATTTTTTTTTAAAATGGAGTGTGGCTCTGTTGCCCAGGCTGGAGTGCAGTGGCACAATCTCAGCTCACTGCAACCTCCACCTCCCCAATTCAAGCAATTCTCCTGCCTCAGCCCCCGAGTAGCCGGGATTACAGGTGCCCGCCACCACGCCCGGCTAATTTTTTGTGTTTAGTAGAGACAGGGTTTCACCATGTTGGTCAGGCTGGTCTTGAACTCCTGACCTCAGGTGATCCACGTGCCTCCACTTCCCAAAGTGCTGGGATTACAGGTGTGAGCCAATGCGCCCTGTCTCGGGCCCACATTTGAGGGTGTGTCTGATGTCACTAACAAAATTCTAAGTTCCTAATGGAAGCTGGCCTGTGACATCTCTCAGCCTCCTGACCCGGTGTATAGCGGGTGTTCAAGGTTTGTCTGGTACAAGAATGAAAAAATACAGTGTGTTCCATGCTGAGAAATACACAGAAAGACTCGGCCTTGAGCGGAGCTGGTCAGATGCCTTTAACTGCAGAAAGACTCGGCAGACCTTTCAACACTGAGCCATGAATGTGAGCAGGTGAGATTGCTCTATGCTCGCATTACGGCCTGGGAGGAAGAACAGGAGGGCACAGTGTGGTGCACTTACAAAATATTCGCCTTGGTGGAGGAAATGTATGCTAAGAAAAAGATCCTCATTTTGGAAAAGCCTAACTGCTTTAACGAAGTAAATGTAAAGTTTTCTTCAGATGAACGTTAAGATTCACTGACCTAAAAATAAAGCTTTGGCAGGGCCAGTGTGTCCTCCGTCCCCATGAACGACTGTCTCAGGGAAATGAATTCCACGTGGCTTGAGTGGTGTGCTGGTGATTCTCGCATGTTTTGGGGGTGTTTGTGGCCTGCGATTTTTCTGCAGAATCCCTGGGGCGTGGCAGGGGAGGCCCAGGCCACCCTGGTCCCTCCTTCTTTGGACAAAGTTTACTCTTGGGCTTCTCTGATGTGACAATCCGGAGCTGGCTTCACTCCCAAGGTTTCTCCCAATCACCCACGAGGTTCTGCTTAGATTTAAACAGACAAAGGTCAGAGGTGACACATGGAAGTGACCTGTTCACTAAGTTGTGTCTTCAGAAACAGTTCACCTGTGAAAGTTGTCAGAATCAAAATGGAGTCACTTACATTAAAACCCTGAAAAATAGGGCCAGGAAAGGCTGTAAAGGGAGGGTTCTTACGTATGAATGTCTGACAATAGGAACTGTCACAAAAGACTCTGCAAAACCCACAGCTTCATACAAAGGCATCTCGACCTTACATAAAAGTACCGACACCTGCCCAGCAACTGCCTGTCCAGCCCAGGACTGGCACCACCCTTGTTATTACTGATTCTTGTAGCTAAGAATAATTATCTCAAAACAATGATGTGACCTCCATCCTCATTTTTCCTTTAAAAACCTCCGTCTTCCTTTACCTCCCTGAATATGCACATAGTTTACTACGGCACACGTATTCTCATTGCAATGCCTATTCCCAAATCAATGTCATTTTCTTTTAAAGAGCCTGTCTCTGTTTGTTCTTTAGACCGACACAGATGGTGTGCGCGCAGGAGCTGAAGAAACATCGTGATTGGAAGGATGGGCGGTTCTTGGACCTGTGTGCCTTTCTCACTGGACCCCATTGAGCTCTCTGCTTCCACGGGGACTCCATCGCCTCTCCTGCCTGGGTGAGTCCTCTCTCAGGCTGAGCCGCCCTCATTTCGGTAGAAGCTTTTTTACTTTGTCTGGGATTCGGTTGGGTTATAAGACCACCTGAAATAAAAGAGCTCACACCCCTTCTGGGATAATGGGGGACTTTTTGCCTTCTTGGCAAGTTCTCTGGGGTATAAAGGCCAGTGCCCCTCTGGTCTGAGTGCCATGCTTCCTGTGGATTTTACCTTCTGCCTCCGAGACTCTTGTCTTCTCGGGTGGATTGACCTTGGGCTCTTTCTGCTCAATGTAATGTTTCGTTGGATCGGAGTGTCTGGTTAGAATTTTGTGAGCACTCTGACGTTGGCTCATTTTGGTTTAGTTTTGTGCATCTTTAAATAATTTGGCTCTTTTTCCCCTTGATTGTTTCTAAAAAATCTTCCCAGAGCAAACACAGACATTCTTCATGGTGCATGTGGGACGGCTAACTAGAAGCCACTCGGCAGTCGCCGCCATCTAAGACACTGAACCAAGCTCTTCACGCGGCTCCATAGGACCTATGGGCTTTTCTTGGCTCTTGAAGAAACGAAATGGAATTCTCAAATACTAAGGTCCGCCAAGCTTTCTGGGACTCCAAATGGTTACAAGTGTTTCCCGGTGCACGTGTTTAAATCATTGGTCATCATGGGGACCTTTCCTTTTTTTTTTTTTTTTTTTTAGATGGAGTCTTGCTCTATTGCCTAGGCTGGAGTGCAGTGCCCAGGATCTTGGCTCACTGCAACCTCCACCCCCGAGATTCAAGTGATTTGCCTGCCTCAGCCTCCTGAGTAGCTGAGATTACAGGTGTGTGCCATCATGCCCAGCTCACTTTTCTATTTTTAGTAGAGTCGGAGTTTTACCATGTTGGCCAGGCTGGTCTTGAACTCCTGACCTTGTGATCTGCCTGCCTTGGCCTCCCAAAGTGGTGAGATTACAGGCGTGAGCTACTGCGCTGGCCATGGGCATATTTTGAACTCCCCAAGCTCATTTTTCCTTCAGGCTACAGCTTCAGAGTTAACTTGTAGAGTCTTCTAACTTCTCTCTCTCTATGTATACATACACATTTTTTTCTTCCTACTTTGCATTTGCTAATTCTTCTGCAGATGTTGAGATAAAATTCATTGCTCTTAACATGCCAGACAAGGTTTTAAAAAAGTATTAAAGGGCTTTCAAATTACTGACTTTACAAATTACCACAGCTCCATGGCAACCAACAACCGAGACACCTTCTGGCAATGTACATTTAGGTTTGTCTGACTAACAATTGCTTAGAGTAATGAAACAGTTAATTGAAGGAACGATATTACAAAAGAAAAAGTAGTAGAAAATGTTTATAAAAGGCCCTGAGATCAAACAGGTCAAAATCCTGAGTTCACAGAAAAAATATAAAAATACTTCTGTCTGGTATAAAAGTTCTTTTGTCTTGCCAAGAAGGGACAGAAAAGTAAAAAAACTCTACTAAAATGGTTCCCTGCCCGCAGAGACTAGTCAACCAAACCAGACTGATAAAACAAGATAGATTTGTTGCCAGTCCAAGGCCACTTGGAGAATTTATCGTATGTAATTCAGCCAGCCCTAGCAGAAATGTAAACACTGAAAATGTAACCCTGAACTCATTTGAAACTGAACAAAGGGTAAAAAAGAACAAAGTTTTCTTTAAAAATCAAACTGCTATGGAAACTGCTTTACCCAAAACGTTGGTCCATCACCTGCATTAGATTATCTGTCAGGGAAAGAAAAAGTTTAGCCACGTGAAGGTGTCCCGATTTGTCGGAAACATAATTTGGGTCTAACTATCTTTTCTATACTGATGGGTTGGTATGTTTACTGTCTCATGACTAAAATCCTAAAATGCAAACTGTAAGATCTTTGTGTGTACATATGTGTATTTAGGTGTACTTACACGTATGCATGTGTATGATGTTATATATTATGTCTACATGGTAAAATCTGGTATAATCAGCATTACCAACTTTTGGTATCTTTGATGGGCGTCCCCAATATCAAAATTCTAAATTAAGAAGTTTTGACCTAAAATTATAGATTTTCCATTCAGGCCCTTAAAGAGTCTAAAAAGATGTCTCCGTTGGCCCTTAAGGACTCTTAAAAAAAAAAAAAAAAAAAGGAGTCTAAAAAGATGTCTCTGTCATCTTGTAGAAATATTAAATATTAGGCTTTTTTGGTTAATCGCATGGTAAGCACTGTCAGATGGTGAGAGATGCTAGAGACTCCTTCAGTTACATTGATGGGTGTGTTATTGATATGAATGTTCCAAAATTGCACAAAACTCTGAGAAGTCTAGTACATCATCAAGTCCTAATTCTGTTTTTTTTACACTGTATGCCACAAAATAACCAAGTTTTCTTGTCAATTTCTGATAACGGTAAATTTTCATTCAGATTTATAACCACGGCTATTCTAAGTCTCTGTCATTCACAGTTACTGTTTTGACTATTGTCTGAAAGCTTTTGCAGTCAGATTCATGAAAAGACTCTAACAGTACTCTTAATTACAGTTTTCTTATAACTTTAAGATCAATAGACTAAAGATTTTTAGAACGTTAATGAGGAAATGGATGGGTTCATGAAGCTGCTAATGGAGATCAAGCAGAACAAAAATTAATCACATAAGCTGAATAACTGATGGAGATAGTATTTCTATTACTTTCATCTGGGACATTGTTGGGATTTTGTTTTTTTCCAGACTTAAGGGAATTTTCTCTCTTAAGCTATCTACAGTTTATAGTAACTTGGTGAGGTACACTTTTGTGAACAAAGGTGAAAGTATTTCCTTTTTTTCCCTAATTGATTCTGCCAGGATTAGAAACTGTCAGGATGTATTCTTACTCTCATTACCTTTTGGCAATATGGCTATTCGCATAAGTTCAATACGAATTCGCTCTCCCTTGATAAGAGGATACAACTGAAAACATTGGTTATATTGCCAAGGTTTTGTCTAAAATATCACATTTGGGGATGTGCATAGAATGCCTGTTTGTAAGGGTTAGTAGGATCTTATAGTCACGAAAATTGTCACTTTCTGGCACGCCCAGGAACCTCAAGACAGTAGGTGGAATCTATAGTCAGTATTAGTTTGACTTTCTAGCTCAAGATATCTTAAAATCTGAGATTCCTGTGTGATTAATGTAGAGAGAAGGAGTTACATTTCTGAGAAAACCTGCCAATACACCTGTTATTAGATTATAGCTCTGTGCATTGTTTTAGAGTTCTCGTTTCTACCTAAAGACTAGACTAACTCCTAAATTCTAGGTTCCTCCAATCCAATTTTTTCCCATAAAGATACTAAAAATGGAAACCATTCCTGAAGTCCAATAAGCTGAACCTAGATTAATTTTAAGGAACAAGTCTGATACCCAATGTATAAGTCAAACAAAAAATTCACCAAACCTCCTGATGTCATAACCAGAGACATTCAAATTGCAAACCAGCAGAAGCTGATGCTTTCACACCACAGATAGCCTTTCCTAAGGTTATGGAAACAACACTCTATGTTGTGGTGACACTCTTACTTCTCTTAATGCCTACCTTTTAAACTTGACAGAATGGTGGTCATCTAATGTATTTCATTGGTGGCCTCTCAGCCTACGTTCATGTCTCAAAACCATGACATAACCTGCGTTTGAGAGATTACTCTTAATTTTACTCTCTATTGTCCTTTTTGCATTTTGTATCTGTTGCTTGTCAAATTTCTGCAGGAGTACACCTCCTAACAGAAGGATGCTGGCCCAGCACTTTGAGTCGACAGCAAACACCTACAGAACAGATGAAATTGAGCTTAATAACAAGTTAACAAAATTGAACTCCAAGCAGGCTTAGTCTGAGGACCACTCCCTGCAGGCCTCCCTTCTTGCTCAAATGTGGCTGAATGGATTTCAACACTGACTCTTTGTCACCAGTCACTCCCTCCAATGTAGAAGCAGACCAGAACAAATCAAGACAGGTCCATCCTGGCACCGAGGGAAATCAAAACCTAACTGCAGGATGGTTGATCAGAGAAAGATCTTGATCAAAAGAGGAATGTGAAAGTTACCAGAATCAAAATGGAGTCACTTGTGTTGAAAACCCCGACAAATAATACAAGAAAAGGCCATGAAGGGAGGGTTCCTAAGCATGAAAACAATCACGATAGACACTGCGAACGATGTGAGCTTGCACAAAGGCCCATTGCACCTTACACAAAAGGCACATCTGCCTAGTAAGTGCCTATTTAATCCTAGACTGGCCCCACTGTTTTTATTGGTTCCAGTAGCCAAAGAGAATTCTCTCAAAACAATGACATAATCCTTCTCATTTTTCCTTTATTAACTTTGTCTTCCTTCATCCTTCGGAATACACACATAGTTTACTACGGCATGCTATTCCCATTGCAGTGCCCTATCCCTGAATAAATATCATTTGCTTTTAGAGGGCTTCTCTCTGTGTGCTTTTTAGGTTGACACACCTTGATCTGTCCTTTGTCATTAGGGGAACCTGAGTGCCATTTGATACACTGAAGGCAGCAAGATAACCCCATTGCCTGGAGCCCTGCCTGGCTGCCCCATCCGGCTGCTGTCCTTGGTGCACCTGCACCCTCCTGCCACCTTCCTCAGGCAGGCTCCTCCTTCTCTCCTGCACCTGGAGCCCAGTTTCTCAGAATGTCTCTGTCAGATGTCCTCTGTGTCTCTACACTTGCTCTTCCCATCGCTTCTCTTCTCACCTGCTTGCATCTCTTTCTCCAAAAGAAAGAAAGAAACCTTCTCCCTGGGACCCAGCGTTATGATCTATGCTGCCCCAAACTCTTCTTTTCTTACAGTCAAACTTTTTCTTTTTCTTTCTTTTTCTTTTTTGTTTTTGAGACAGTCTTGCTCTGTTGCCCAGGATGGAGTGCAGTGACGTGACCTCAGCTCATTACAACCTTCGTCTTAAGGGCTCAAGTCATTCTTGTGCCTCAGCCTCCCAAGTAGCTGGGACTACAGGTGTGTACCACCATGCCTGGCTAATTGTTTTAGTAGAGATGGGGTTTCGCCATGTTGGCCAGGCTGGTCTCAAACTCCTAACCTTAAGTGATCTGCCCACCTTGGCCTCCCAAAGTGCTGGGATTACAGGCATGAGCTACTGTGCCAGCCCAACTTTTTCTAAGTGTGCCCTGACCTGAGGACCATTCAAATCGCAAACCAGGAGAAGCTGATGGTTTCACACTGTAAGTAGTTCTCCCCCCACCCTCCCTGGGGGCCACAGTAGATCCACGTGGCAAAGCTCAGCAACTTTTGGTTTCTGTCTCCTTAGACTCCTCCCGAGCATCCAACGGTGCTGACCACAGGCACTGTGGGCATCTCTGGGGTCAGACTGTCGGGAATCTGCTTCCCATTCTACCACTTAACTCACTGTGTGTTGGGCAGATGACTCCAATCCTCTGTTCCTCGACTGTGAAGCAGTCCTGGACCTCAGCTGGTTCATGGGAGGATTCCGTGAAATAATGAGGCACTCAGCCCGTTGGGGAAGATTATAAGCGCCCCGTAAATGAAGTGGTTGTGGTTGTTATTCTTTTCCACCTGACCCATAGAGTAACTTCCGCTTGCCTGCTCTTGTGTTTCTAACGCAATACCCGCCTGCGGCCTAGTGAATATTTGTGCAGCAGATTTGCAATATTTCCGGGTCAGCCGCATTCCTGTGGGTAGGCGCAGCTCTGCAGTATTTCCGGGTCAGCCGCATTCCTGTGGGTATTCCTCAATAGCCACAAATCCAATGACTTCCAGTGCATCTTCATCCAGATGTTCCTTAAGCAGCTCAAAACCAGTGTTGCCTACAAATGGAGATCACCCTTCTCTCCTCTCCCTTGCCTGCTGTCCGTCTAAACCCGCTTCTTTCTATAGCTTATCCCTTGGTCACAGAACAAGTCTCCCCTTTGCCCAAAGTCTCAATTTGAAAATCAGCTTGGACCTTCTCCTCTTCTTAACTTTTACATCCAATTAATCACCAACGAATGTGAATTCTGCCTATGAACTTTTCTGGGCTTTGCCCTACTCTTCCTCCACACGGAAGCTCTGTTGGGCCGTCCTGGGCTGGTTCCCGGGCTGACTTCTGTTCCCTTCTGGTGGGTAAATATCCTGTGGTTGACGCCAGAGGGAATTCTGATGAGCAGCTTTCCCTGACGGTGGGAGAACGCACCCCTCCACCGCCACTGAACTGACAGGGGCAGGACCCTCCATAGGAGTCACAGCCGAGGCGGGGACCACCTGCGGGGGCGGGACCCTCATAGGAGTCAGAGCTGAGGCGGGGACCACCTGCGGCGGCGGGACCCTGGATAGGAGTCATAGCTGATCCGGGGACCACCTGCGGGGCCACCTGGCCAGGGAGATGGTGCGGTACAAGCTTCTCTCCTCTGGGAGGAACGTACCCCACTGGTCAAACAAAGAGCCTTCTGAGTCCCAGCTGCGAGTCCCAGCATCAGGGCTAGAGAACAGGCCTGGGGGAAAAAAGGAGCTTTTGAGGTGTGGAGTGAAAGGAAAGCTCTCCCTTCACCCTCTGAAGGTTCACTGGAAAATCAGCTGCCAAAAGGCAGATGAACTGGAGAAGAGGCCTACAAATTGATGAACTCGCACACAGAGGCCTTCAGACTGAAGACCCAAAGACGCAGGGGAGCTGGAGGTGAACTGGCCATCTTTATGCTTGGGGTCAAGGCAGTGTGGACGGCTGTGCAGGAATGTGCCTGGATAGAAAGGGCCTGACCTAACGCGGATGGGCGGAGGGGGCGGCAGGGCCTAGCTGTCCAGGTTCCTCCTGGCCTCTCTGGGGAGCCTCCCTTCCCTCTGTGGGGCAGGGCCTTCTCTGGAACGGGGGTCCCATGACCTGCAGTCAAACAAGGTACGTCCGATCATTTCCTCACCTCCAGGTTTTACAGAGAAAGGCGGAGGAAAGTGAGTCTATTTCCAGGTTTTACGGCTGGCTTTGGGGAGAAGGGTCCTGGTTCCTATGACTCTCCTGGAGGAACAGGGATTTTTGTTTCTGTGGTGCCTCAGGGGAGGATGGGGCTGAGAGGCAGGGAGGGCAGGAGAAAGTCGGGGGAAACCTTTTGCTTCTGAGGTCACTCCTGAGGCCTGCATTTTGGGGGATTGTCTTCTGAGTCCCAACAGCGGCTAAGGGATTATTTAAGAATATTATCAACTGTTAATAGTTTCCGTCTCTTCAGCCTTTTAAGCTGAGTTGGCCAATCTAATCCTAAAAATTGTTAAACTGTATTTAACTTAAATCTATTCAAATATATGTAAATGATTGTAACTATTTGCTCCAGAAGAGTTGATGAGAACACCTAGAAATTCTAGCGTGTGATTTTTCCGCTTTTAAAGGGATTTCTTTCTTAATCAGAATGCCTGCTGAGAAACTATTCACAAAAGAATTCCTACAAACGGGGGGCTGTCTCCCGCCTCCAGAGAGACCCAGGTTTCAGTGGGCTGTGGGTCCCGGCTAATATCCTACAATAGCTCTTTGCTAAAGCTTAGTCTTCGTTCAACTGGCAGGTACAGATTTAAACTGGTATCTTGCAGTCAGGGCTGAGACCACATGGACAGAATCAGAATTTGCTCAGCAAGCAGATGAGTCATTTCTGGACTCGAGCTGGCTTCACGTAAATCCTACAGGCATCAGAGCCTGAGCCACCCATGTCCCCGGCCCAAGTCCAGAGAAGTCCCTCCACCGAGACGTGCCTTAGGCCTCGAGCCTGTGCCTGGGACAAAGCAGGCCTCGCCTTGGCAGGACGGTTAGAGGCGCGCCTCTGTGGAAGGCGATCCATAGTGATGCTGTGGAGAACGTGCTGGGGTCACGGCTTCTAAGATGCCTCTGTGCTCACAGTCTGCGGGGCCAGCTTTCCTGCGAGCCCCACACTTTTCTCTGGCTGATAGTAGTGACCAGCTACAGTTTGTTGAGTGCCCATTTATTTATTTACCTGTGTATTTATCCACTTCATCTAAATCCTGATTACCAGCCTACGATGCTAGTATCACCCAGATTTTACAGCTAAGGAAACTGGTCCAGAGAGGTTGACTAACTTGCCTGTGATCACACAGATACGAGGGGCCAAGCTATGACTTAGAGATTTTTGGACTTTGAAGCCTGGGTTTTCCCTGTATCTCTCTATGTCCTGGGACTGGGAAACTCCCATGGGAGCAGGGTTCTCAGATCTCAGGCCATGGGGACCCGTGCTGTGGACCCCAGCGGTGTGATGTCCTTAGCTGCTCATTTCCCCCCTGGCTCCACTTCCCTGCTATTTAAATCCTGGTACTGAAGGAACATATGTCAAAGACGTGGCACACGTGTGGCTGTAGGGCAGCAGCACAGATGATCCACAGTGAGTGGACAGCAAGGCCGCTGTGTGGGCTCAGGACAACAGGGGCAGCAGCCCCTGGAGAGAGGAGTGCCCCCAGGCCTGTGCTCCTGGGGCTCCCACCTCGGACCCCTAGGGCCTCTTTTCTACAACCAGAAACCTTTCTGTTAACTGCTGAAGTCCAAGGCTGGTCCTTCATACCCGAGGGAACTCACGCCAGGTAAAGCCAGCACTTACTAAGCGCCTGCACAGGTGGTGAGGAATAAAAATAAAGTTCTAAGCCCCACAGCTGACTAAATGAACCCCCCTTGGCCAGGGGGATCCCTGAGAAACCTTCTAAAAAATGCCTCACTATGTCACCTCCCTGCCCCGCTCTCTAACACCATCAGACTTAAGGACTACACAGAAACTGGCCCCTTGGAAAACCTCCCTGACTGCAGACTTAAACACCTGACCGACATCCCTTCCCGACAAGAGACAACCAACCTCAGAGTGGCTCTGTCCCTCTACGGAGGCTGCGTGCTGAGTATCTTCCTGTCCCTGCTTCACCTTTTGATGGACAGGGTCTGACTGAAATACAGTTAAATGTTAAGTCTCCACACCCACATGAGCATGGGTCTCATGTAGCATACGTGTTAGCCAACTGCACACGCTTGCAACCCCCCGACTTCATGAATATCCATGGCTCTTCCTGCAGCCTGGTGAGTATGTGCACCCAGCCAGCCTGCTCAGCACGAATTCCTGTCTCCTCCTTCCCTCTCCTGAAGTGCTTGCTTTTTGGTTTTGGTCAGAGGCCTTGCTTCTGGCCCACAGGCTGAGCTACCCTCCTTTAGAAGTAAAGCTCTGTCTTCTGAATGTATAGATTCTGTGACTTTTCCAGTCCACAGTGGCCAGTGCTTCACGTTGCCTCAAGGGTGGCAGTCCAGAGTGAGTCACATGCAATTTTTCTGTTTACTCCTCAGAATCATGTTAGAACCAAACTCCTGTTATTTCTCACTTTGTGTTGAGGAAATGAGGCTTACAGAGGCGGAGGAGCTTGCCTCAGGCCCTAACACGAATGGCGGAGCTGGAACTGGAACCAGGTGCAGTGAGACTGGTGCAGGGGTGTTTCTCCAAACCACCAACGCTGTGTGCTTGGGGGAAACAGATGAAAAGGGAACAAAAGAGCAGCAGGAGAGCAAATTCATCTCATTAGTAGAATAATGCTTCCATCCTCATGTGGAGATTGAACACAGAAACATTTTCCACCAGCTCCCAAAATCCCCTCCGGGTGGTTGCCATCAGTACCTAGACTGTGGGGGAACTCAGGGGAACACGGCCCCACATCCCTGTAGGATGAGCCTCCTTTGAAAGTCCTGAAATCGAGGACCTTGTAGAGGAAACGGGACTCCCTATCTGATGTACTGGAAGCCAATACTATGACATTGGAGTTTTGAGAAAAGAAAAGTTTGCTGTTGAAACTCGACTCCCAGAGAGGCACCAGTCCACTCAGATCCGTCTTCCTGTGCTGGCTTCACGGCAGTGATTTTATTAGAAAAGGCTCGGGGGCTGGATCCTGGGATTGGCAGGTGACTGGTGGAAAGTCCCTGGGCCTGGGCAGTGCCTCTTCACGCTGCCTCAAGGGTGGCGTGTGCAAACTCGAGGGAGTGAGCGTGAAGCCTGTGGTGGGAATTCAGGCTGTGACATCGGCAAGTGCATTCTCTGTGGCTTCCAGTGGACCGTTTGGTTCTAGTTGATTTCGGCTACTTCTTTCATCACATACATGGAGGGAGTGGCAGCGTTTCGGTAAGTTGTTTTTTTATCTGCCATCCTGTCAACTCAAGAAGTCCTTTTAGTCATTGGTTTCTTTAACTCTTTGGGGACAAGGTTTCAAACGGGCCTTTGAAAGTCAGACTCAAGGACGTACTGACACTGGGCCTGAAAAGCTTTAGGCCACGTCAACCTAAGAGGCACACAGGCTCTGGGATGTGTGAGGTCCAGGCCAGGCCGTCACCTAACCAAGCGCTCTGGAGTGACCCCGGAGTGAGTGACCCCGGAGCGCAGGTGCACCTGGAGGGAAGGACTCAGGGAAGGACAGAAAGGGTGGGGGTGAGGGGGCTCTTCTGAGCCTGCCCTGGCAGGGGCGCCACCCAGGCACAGCCCTCTGTGAAGGTCGATGTTGCCCAGCCTGACATCACTGTCACTCAACCCTCAGGCAAATTAATTGCAAGTACGTGCCAACATTTTACGTCCAACTTGCTGATAATTTTTAACGGTTAAAGATTTTCTTTTTGGAAGAGTATTTCTTTTTGTCTTTTGGGAGAGACTTGGGGGAGGATGCGGCAGGATGATGTTGTCAGAATAAGCACAAAAAAAAGAACTTCCAGCCACAGTCGATTGCCAGGGATGCCCAGGGAGGCAGCAGGCGGCAGCACTGGGTGTGGAGAGATGGATTGGATTAAGCACTACATTCTCTTCTCACTGCCTTTTGCTTAGTTTGAGAGAACTGTTTTTCTTTTTTCTAAATGTTTAAATCATGGAACTTTCCACATAGCTCTGATTCATTGCACAGCCAGCAGTGTCCTAGCCCCACGTGCTCTGACAGCCGCCTTCCGTGAAGAGTGGCTGCTTTATTTCTCCAAGTGCAAAAGATTCCTCTGGAATTCAGTTCTCCACACCAGGCTTCTGTGTGGGCTAATGCCAGTCTGCCTTTGAGGGGCAAATCCACTCCATTTTTCAGGCTCTGGGACCAGAAGGATGAAGGTCTGGCCCTGAACCTGGGGGAACTCACCACCCAAGGGGCTCACCCCAGCTGCTGGGCCACACCTTGCCCAGAGTTCATTCAACCTGTCCTAAAAATGCGAGAGAATGTTCTGGTTTTAGCGCCTTGGTTGAAGCGGTGGCTATTCACCAAGTTGTCTCTGCACACCCCTGGATAACGAAGTGGGTGTTTAGATCAGTCATCGCTGAGGAGTTGTTAATGAACTCATTCAGGATAAAACGTGAAAGCTGCTGCTGCCACTTCCCCCCTCCCATTCTGCAGGGGAGGAATTCACTTCTCTAGAGAATATTTCTGTCATATGTTACTTTTTTTTGAGATGGAGTCTCGCTCTGTTACCCAGGCTGGAGTGCAGTGGCACAATCTCGGCTCACTGCAACCTCTGCCCCCTGGGCTCAAATGATTCTCCTGCCTCAGCCTCCCAAGTAGCAGGGATTACAGGTGTGCACCACCACATCCAGCTAATTTTTGTATTTTTAGTAGAGATGGGGGTTTCACCGTGTTGGCCAGGCTGGTCTCGAACTCTTAACCTCAAGTGAACCACCCGCCTTGGCCTCCTGAAGTGCTGGAATTACAGTTGTGAGCCACGGTGCCTGGCCTGTCTATTAACATTAATGCTGCATTAAAGTGAACATTTCCCTAACTAGCTGTTCTACAGTGCATCTGGTTCAAGGTGGCCTGTTCCTGCAGAGCCAATTTGTCCACACTTCCACCCTCCGTGGCAGGAGGAGTGAGCCGAGCCTTGACTCCCTTCATCCATGTGAACATGGCCTCCTGTCTCCTGGCAGGTGCATTTCTGACATCACCTGATGGGTTTGTGTTTCTTGATGTCAGTGTCACGTTTCCTATATAGTTCAAGACAGGATTTCCAAGTGAGATTGTCAGAGGGAAAAGACCTTTTCATTTTGTTGTATACAAAACAAACTGAATTAGGTGACAAATTATTTCATGTAATTTTGTGCCATGAAATTCGCTCTTTTGCTTTCTATAAATTTCCTACTATTGGTATCTAGTAAAAGGGTCTCATTGCACGATGTGCTAGCAGCTCTGCCCCTGTGGCTGTGTATGGTACAGTCCTCCTCCCGGCTGCTTTCATGGGATGGCATTGAGTTTCTATGGCTTTTCCAGGCACATGGTGCAGCTATCAGTGGACCTACCATTCTGGGGTCTGGAGGACAGTGGCCCCCTTCTCACAGCTCCACTCGGCAGTGCCCCAGTAGGGAGTCTGTGTGAGAGCTCTGACCCCGCATTTCCCTTCCACACTGCCCTAGCAGAGGTTCTCTATGAAAGCCCCGCCCCTGCAGCAAAGTTCTGCCTGGACATTCAGGCCTTTCCATACATCCTCTGAAATCTAGGTAGAGGTTCCCAAACCTCAATTCTTGACTTTTATGTACCCACAGGCCCAATACCACATGTACACCTCCAAGACTTGGGATCTGCACCCTCGGAAGCAATGGCCCGAGCTGTATGTTGGCCCCTTTTAGCCACAGCTGGGATGCAGGGCACCAAGTCCCAAGACCACACAAAGCAGCAAGGCCCCGGGCCTGACCCCCAAAACCATTCTTTCCTCCTAGGCCCCCAGCCTGTGATGGGAGGGGTTGCCATGAAGACCTCTGACATGTCTTGGAGACATTTTTCCCATTGTCTTGGCAATTAACTTTTGGCTCCTTGTTACGTATACAAATTTCTTAGCCGGTTTGAATTTCTTCTCAGAAAAACGTTTTCTTACTTTCTATCCCATCATCAAGCTGCAGGTTTTCTAGACTTTTATGCTGTGCTTGCCTTTTAAACATAAGTTCCAATCCCAAACCATCTCTCTCAAGTTCAAAGTTCCACTAGGGCAGGGCAAAATGCTGCCCATCTCTTTGTTAAAGCATAGCAAGAGTCACCTTTATTCCAGTTCCCAATAGGTTCTTCATCTCTATCTGAGACCACCTCAGCCTGGACTTCATTGTCCATATCACTATCAGCATTTTGGTCAAACCATTCAAGAAGTCTCTAGGAAGCTCCAAACTTTCCCACGTTTTCCTGTTTTCTTCTGAGCCCTCCAAACTCTTCCAACCTCTGCCCGTTACCCAGTTTCAAAGTCACTTCCACATTTTCAAGTATCTTAATAGCAGCACCCCACTCCCGGTACCAATTTACTATATTAGTCTGTTCTCACACCGCTATAAAGTACTTCCTGAGACTGCGTAATTTATAAAGGAAAGAGGCTTAATTGACTCACAGTTCCGCATGGCTGGGGAGGCCTCAGGAAACTTACGATCATGGTGAAAGTCAAAGAAGAAGCAGGCACCTTCTTCACAAGGTGGCAAGTAGGAGAAGTGCTGAGCAAAGTGGGAAGAACCACTTGTAAAACCATCAGGTCTCATGAAAACTCGCTTACTGTCATGAGAATAGCTTGGGAAAAATTGCCCCCATGATTCAATTACCTCCACCTGGTCTCTCCCTTGACATGTGGGGGTTCTGGGGATTATGGGGACTGAATTCATGATGGGATTTGGGTGGGGACATAAAGCCTAGCCATATCAGGCAGTTACCTCTTGATGCTACCTCCTCAGTCACATGTGCAAATTCACAGGAGTGAGCATGAAACCCGTGGCGGAAATTCAGGCTGTGATGTCAGCACACACATTCTCCTCAGACTCCAGTGGCCATTTGGGCTCAGCCCATTTTCACCAGCTCCTTCATCTCATGAGTGGAGGGAGGGCTTGTGTTTCTCAAGTTTTTTTCTTTTTTTTAATCTGTCATCCTATAAAATCAAGAATTTCTATTAGTCATTCTTTTTAGCTTTTTGAGGCAGTTTCATTATTTCATTCACTATTTTGTTTTCTTTCTTGAATGCAAATCTTTAAAGAAATGTCTTTTGTTTCTTGTTCAACTTCCCGTGAAAACCTATCTATCCCTAGACTTCATGTGCAAAAGGATAATAATTATGTAATAAGATAATATATAATTATCTTAGTTAATATATTAAAAATTATGATTCTAAAGTAACCTATAGAAATATTAGCTGTGTTTAAGTGACCACGTTATTGGTTATTGTAAATGATCTATTTTCAAGATTTATGAGATGTTATGTTACATTTAGAAATTTAAAAATGCATTCAGCAACTCTTGCTGATTGACTGTTAGGAGCTGGGTGTTGTGCCTGGGCCCTGCAGCTGCAGAAACGTCCTGAGAAAAGCCCGTGACTCTGGTTCATGCCTGGCAGGGCTCCTGGGCCATCAGGTGGCTGCGCTCGCTGTTGTTAGGGGATGAGAGCTGGGGTGGGGGCAGGCACATTGGGGGGATGTCTGGGCTGGTCTGAAGAATGAGTCCAAGTTCGTGGTGTTAGGTGTTCTTGGTGAAGAAGGGGCTAAGCTGGGGAAGCCGTTCCAGGTGAAGGGAGATTAATAAGGAGCTAGAAACGCAGGTGCAATTCTGAAGAATCCTGTGCACCTCAGGCTGGTGACAGATATGATGTGCTCAAGTCCGCCCCGCCCTCCACGGGGCATGGCCAGCAAGCGGAGATGGGTGGGGGAGGAGTTGAAGGTCAGATTATGTTAAAAGCTGCAGGAACAGACTCGGAGCCTGCTGGGAAGAGGCATGGAGTGGACACCCCAGGCTGTTACTTTCCAGTCACTGATGTGGAAAGCACAGGACTGGGTCACCTATGATATAATTAATATCCGCCGGAAAAATGTCAGCAGTGTCCTCAGTGGGAGGATGGAGGATGGCCTCATGAATTGAAGGAGTAAATGACGTAATTTGAGGATCCTTGGAAAAGCCCAAATTGTTTACACACCAGGCTTATATAATTCCAGAAGTCATCCCAAATAAAGTGATTTCTTTGATGTAGGTGTGTGAGATGGAAATGTCCTGCATGGCGTTTAGGTTTCCAGACACCTGCGAGCAGCATCTGATAGAAAAAGACGGCTCAGAAAGGTCCATGCCAGCTCGCTCCTGCCAAGGAGGCCTCGGCCCTGGGGGAAGCAGCCCCTTAGTCCATCCTCTCTATCCCTTCTCCTCTGCCCTCTCGCTGGGCACAGAGTCCCCTGGCATTTCCGGTGCTCCCTGTCTGTCCCAGTAGCCAGATGTCCTTCAGGTGTAAGGGAGCCATTTCCAGGGGAGAAGTCATTTTCCCTCGTCAGGAAGCCTACGCTGGAGTTCTGTGCCCGCACTCAGAACCACAGTTCAGTTCTGACTTCCCCAGCTGAGCGGTGCCCCCTCCCTTTACCCAGGCACTGGTGCCTCCTGAGTTCACAGGTGGGAGCACCAGGGTGTCCTAGTCTAGGGGGTAAATAATGACGTCAGGCTAACAGTCTCACAACATTGCTGACACACAGATGGGGTGCACCCTTGACTTGCTGCTTGCCAGGCATCAGGGACCAAAGACAGGTCAGATCCTTCCCACTTTCAGCTACCCACGAGTGGGTGCTGCAGACAGAAAGTAACTGGAGAGTGCGGTGTGGACAGGGCAGGGTGGAGCACACACAGGCATGGATACTCAGCAGAGGTCCCCCCTTGAAGGCCATGCCTTGTGGCCAGGGACCTCAGCAGGACAGCGAAGCTAGGTGGCCCTGGGCCCAGCGTGCCCATCCAGAATGAGGGGAGCCATGTCCAAAGGTCATGCAACCTTGGCTTGACCTTGACCTGGGCCAGCACTGCCTTGGAGGGGATGTGCTGTCACAGGCAGGAGTTTCGGGCAGTGGGGACCCATGGTGAGTATGTGTGTGGTGCTTCATGGCTGTCTGGATGGGCATGGAATCCAGCTACTTGCTGGTAAGGTGGGAGGCAGGAAACTGGGCAGGTGCATTTGTCCTGGCAGTAGGGGCTCAGGATGGAGCTGGACACACTTCATGAAACCAGGGCAGAAGCTCCTTCCCATGGACCAAGGGTATGATAGAAGCATTGCAAGGGTGCTGCGGGTTGGCGTTCCGCCCAGACTTCACGCTGGCTTTTCTAGACCTTCTCCCTGAGCCCCTGAGGCTGTGGTTACACTACATAGCTGGTTCCAGAACCTCACTCAGCCCTCACTCCCTCCTGGTGGTCGTACCTCTGTGCTGTGCACCTCACGTCCCACCTGCGATGGTCGGCCACCTGACGTGTCCTGTGCGGTGCACCTGACGTCCCTCCTGTGAGGCTCAGCCCCCACACACATCCTGCGCTGTGCACCTGACGACCTGCCTGCGAGGGTCGGCTGCCCGACGTGTCCTGCACGGTGCATCTAATGTCCCTGCCTGCAAGGGTCTGCCTCCGCACGCGTCCTGAACTCTGTTCAACTTTGCACGTTTGACCGCAAGTGTTGGGAGGCACATCATAGGTGTTCAATCAGTGCCAGTCCCATGGCACGGGGGCTGGGCCGGGTGCAGGCAGGAAGGGTTGGAATTCAGGAATCTGGCAGGCTGGCAGTCATGACCATCCAGGAGGGAGACTGATGGGGTGGAGGCAGGTGGCAGGCAGACCTTGAGGTCAGGGCACAGCCGGCTTCCTGGAGGAGGTGATATTTGAGGCAGGCCTTGAGACATTCAGTATGTTGTTAGCTGTAGGTGCTCAGTAAATGCCAAGAGTAAGGCTGCCAACACTTAGTGAGAGCATGGCATTTGCCTGGCACTGCCACTTTCTCGTGGGGGGCTCATGCTGGTTTGGGGAGGAGAGAGAATCTCCTCAGTCCCCCTGACAGAGGAAGACGTGGCAGCTTGGGGGCACGCAGGCAGCTCGCGGGAGGTGGGGCTGGATGTCAGCGGCACCTGTGTGACTCCAGAAGCCAAGTGGTTACCCCTGTGCCTGCTTGAGGGGGGTAACTGTTAGGAAGAAGCGAAAGGAGCCACCACATTGTAAATGGTTTGTGTTTAAGGTGCTGGTTTTAAAACTTCGTGTAAACATACTGAGTTGGTTTTCTGCCCCGCCCCTCACCTCTGGGCAGGTCCTCAGCAGTGCTCCAGGGTCAGGCTCCATACTGGGCTCAAGCAACTGCCTGAGACGGACTCGGGAGCCCTGAACTCTTTTTGGTTTAAAATCACTGGGCTTGTGGAGAGGATGGGGAGGGTCCACTTTTTTTTTTTTTTTTAACTGGAGGATTATTACAAGGTGTGCATGGTCCAAGCATTCTGCCCCTTCAGATACCAAAACTATGGTGAGTGTGTGTGTGTCTGTGTGTATGCGTGCCCGTGTATAAGCAGAGAGAGAGAAAAAAAAATAGGAACGATATAAGGATAAATTTGAATCATATATTCACATAATGAATAACCTCCTTCAATTGGGTTGACTTAGTGCCTGGGGAGCCTTCTTGGGGAGGGCATAAGGTGTTCAGGACTCACAGCCCTGAGGAGCAGGTGAGCAGCCATCCTCCTGGGGTTTCTGCCCAGCAGGTGTTCTGTGAGCTGAAAGCAGACAGGCCGTGGCCGTGTCCTGAGTGTGGGCCACAGTGACACCCCCATACCAGCATTTGGCTGGTGAGAAATCTGCCTTTTGAGGCTTCCCAGGCACACCATATGATTAAATACTGCTCAGAAGGATATAGTCCCTTCATTATAAAAAATTAGAATACATACTAACTTTTTCTTCTCCATTGGGAATAAAAAGCAAACTCCACCTCCTTCCCACCCTCACCCTAAGTTGGGGTTTTGTGCAGTCCCAGGTTGGGAGGGAAGCGCTGTGACCCCTGGGGAGAGTGCCTGGGGCTGGTGACTTCAGGGACGCTGCACCTCTTCCGACTCCTAAAGACAACCTTTTGGTCCTTGGAGGACTTCTGAGGCTGAAGTGCTATGTGACTTTTTTTTTTTTTTTAATTATCTTTAAAACATTTACATGTGTATTTAATTTTCCAGAGTTTCTGTTACTCGCTTGGTGCCACTGGAGTTCAGCAGCTGTGGGCATGAAGAAGCCATTCCCTGGGACCCCGCCCTCCCCGCCGTAGGCATTGTTAATTACAGTTTACTCTTCCCGCTCCGCTCCCTTCGACTAAGAATGAGCCTTTTGTTAGCAGTGCTCAGATGATCATCCCACCGGAAATTTGTTTTTAAGAGCCCAGGTCTCTAAAGACGGTGCTTCTCTCTCACTGGGAGTGCTGCATTAGCCTAAGACTAATTATAGGCCACGGAAAAAGATACCAACACCCTAAGAGTATATTTTCCTCTTAACAAGAGCAAACTTAATTTCCTCAGGCTAAGCCACAAGAGCAGATTTGTACTTGAAACGTCACATGGAAACAATGGGAGCCTCTGCCCCGTGCTATGTGAGGGAGGTGTCACCTGCCTCTGCCTGTTTCCAGAAAGCCCAGGGTGCAGCCCCCAGTGGTGTCCAGGCATCTCTAAACAGTTTCTTACTCCCAGGAAACAAGGGGAACCCTGGAAAGCCACAGCAGTGACAGATTCCAACGCAGTTTATCTAGGAGTTTGGCATGAATTTAAAAAGTTAGATGTCTCACACCTGTTGCGTGTTTAAATCTCTATAATGTCACGGGAAATATGCTAGTTAACAAAACGTCATAGAAGATGTCAAGGAGCACCCGCCCTGTGACAGTGTAATGCTGGGTGCTCGCGGCAGCGCTGGGAAAACAGATGCACACACACTTTCTCCAGGTGGTGGGTCCAGAGCCATAGGAAATCTCCCGAGGGCGCTGCATGGGGTCGTACAGGGGCTTCCCGGAGGCGGCAGGAGTGGGAAGGGAAGGACAGCTGGAGGGATGAGTGCCTGGCCTGGCTGTGGGGTGGGAGAGAGGATGGGTGGGGTGGGCAGTGGGGCTGCAGGCATCTGAGATGAGATGCCCTGTTGGAGAGCGAGGCCCCACTCAGTCGGAAAAATGGGAGCCCCTGAAAGTTTAAAAATAAGTAAATCGCATGGCAGCCTCCAACTTTGGCGAGTCCCGTCTGGCAGGACATGGGCTGGCAAGTGCGGGAGGAAGGTCTCCGTGAGTGACCCTCAGGACACAAAGGCAGGAAGCACAGACCCGCTCCGCTCCTCCTTCCATATGAAGCAGAAAGGAGGGAGGGACCCCACTTTTAACAGAGCAGTGATTCTGAAGTCACGGACCAGACAAGGACCTCAGCAGAGCCAAGGGAAGGGGGAGCTCAGCTGTGGCCTAGACAAGCACCCCAGGTGGGAGAGATGGGCCGGGCTGCAACCAGGGGAGGGAACCCAGCAGACAGACTGGGCTGGAGACAGGATTTGGGAACCCGGGCAGTAAATGGTCAGGCATTTCCCAGGGAGAGTTTGCGGTGGGAGAAGAGGTGAATCCCTGTGGTGCAGGGAGCTGGTGTTGAAGAGAAAGGCGGAACTGGGGGACTCCTGCAGAAGATATGGGCCTGGTGAGCAGGAGGGCATCCTGGAATCAAGGGGCAGAGCTGCTGGGAAGAGGGAGGGCCCATGCCGTGAGAGGAGGACGAGGAACAAAGTTCAGGAAGGAAGGACCTGGAGCCGGGCCGGAGCCCTGGAGGGAGGAGAGAGGAGAGGCCGGAGTTGGAGCATCCACCACGGTGACCGCTGTTTCCCCTAGGCACTGCCCAGGGGCTGCCCATTTTCTTCTTCCAGTCCCCACAGGGGGTGTTGTGATTTGACGGGTAAGGAGAGCGAGGCTCCTAGACAGGCCGTTTTCCCAAGGCCGTGCAGTTCCCACAAGTTCGAATGTGACCTGCGTCCCACAACTCCAAAACCCTGCCGCCATCAGCTCCAGTCGCCCTGCAGGGAGGGGTCCCCGGTGTCCTCTGTGAATTAGAATCGGAGGCTGACTCCTCAGAGTGTGAGAAGCCGGCAGGCCTGGTGGCTGGGGACGTGCTGCCGTGTGTGTGTGCCAGGCTGAGGACCTGCCAGGCTGGACGCCCCTTCCGTGAGTGGTGTCCTCAGAGGCCGCGGTTCTCTGCAGCAGCCCTGGTCAGTCTGCAGCTGGGAAACCTCGGGTCGAGTGGGTCTGGGGGGAGCCCTGGTGGCCAAGTCTGCTGTGTGGCTGCAGCGGAATCCTGAGCCTGGGTGAGGGGGAAGAGCGGAAGTTTCCTCCCCGCATTTCTGGAGGTTGGGGGTGCAAGGTCAAGGTGCTGGCGTCCCCGGGGCCTCCTGGCTGTCGGTGTTCTTGCAGGCTGGAGGGCACTGGAGGCTGCAGGAAGCCTCTTGTGTGACGGCCTTGGTCCCATTCACTGGGAGGAGACCTGGAGCCAAGTCACCTTCCAACACTATCACGTTGACAATGCCTGGGTTTTGGAGAGGACCCATTCGAACCGCAGCAGCCAGGTACAAGCATGTGAGGCAGAGAAACGAGGGTGCAGCTTCTGGGGGCTCGAGAGCCTCAGAGGAGCTTCGCACACCTCGATGCCCAGTTCCCACCCGCCATGGCATCCTCAGGATGGGAAGGGTCCCTGCCGATGAGTCCCCCTTGCTGGCACAGCCTCTCCCTTTCCCTGGAAGCCGACTTGAGTAAGCAGTCGGCTCACGCTGCCTTCCTCACTACCCCCTTCCTGGGCCTCCTCCTTGGTTGCCTGGCACATCTGCCCCTGACACCTACCTGTAAACCACAGGGCCAGGCACCCTGGGGCCTCTTCCCGGCTGTGCCCCCGACACCTCACAGCGTGTTTGCACCTGAGATGTTTGGTGGCTTTCGACTTCCGTGATGGCCTCACCCCGGGCCCTGTCCTGCAGTGTCTGCAAATCCACCATGACCCCACCCTGCCGTGCAGTATCCCTGCAGCCCTCTGGAACTGCTCCCCCCAGGTCCTCAGCGACCTCACAAGGGTTGGTTAACATAAGGGGGATTCCAGCCGTAAACCCCCCTGGGGTCGGAATCTCCTGTTAGACACGCTCATAGCTCCCGCAACCTTTCCTTGATGTCACTTGTTAAACGGCTTGCGTAATGAGTTACTTAGTAAATGGGAACGTGTCCCGTCTTTGCTGCAGTCTCTGCTCCACATGGGCTGGGCAGCATCTGAGTGGTTCTCCTGCCTCCCGGCGAGGGCAGCGCCAGGCTCAGGGTGGACCTTGGGCTCAGCAAGTGCTCCCAGCAGCCCTGCCATGGTGGCCCTCACGCCTTCCAGTGACAGACACAGGCTCTCTTTGGCTTTGCCGACAGCATTCTCTGGTGGTTTTCCTCCCTCCTCCTCCTCCTGCTCCGTAGATGAAGCACAGGAAGCCGGAATCTCGTCTTGACTCTGCCGTGATATTTTTCTAGCCCCGAGCACACTTCCAGCTGCACCGTGTAAATGAGGGGGGGCAGGCCATGTGGCCTCTGGAAACTTTCTGTGAACCCCCTAACGCAGGGCTTGAAGCTTCTTCCAGGGGTGAGCCTTCATGTGGGGAGTGGTCTCTAAGGCCCCCCATTCTATATGTGTGGATTATCTGTATGTGTGGATTATCTGTATGTGTGGATTATCTGTATGTGTGGATTATTATAACTATTGTTATTGTTTTCTGGGAATAGAGCCTGGCACTTTCATAAAATTCTCAAGGGATTCTGGCTCCCAAAGAAGCATAAGAACTGCTGTTCTGTGGCTCCCGCGAGCCCAGGATCACGTCTGCTGGTCACCCCGCGGTCCCCGTCTTCCTCTGTGAGTTAGAGTTGGAGGCTGATTCCTGTTGGGGCTATGCAGATTCCTCAGAGACCACAGCTTCTGTCTGCTAAGACCTTAAAAAGGAGACCAGATTGGGCACCTTCTAGATTCTGAGCCCTGGGACGGGAGCTGGCATCTTCCATCTCTTCAAGTCCTCACATCTGCCTGGAAGTGGGCACCATCACCCCCTTTTACAGAAACTGAAAGGCCAGGATCAAATGCTTGGTAGAGTCAAAGCTGAGATTTTAATCCATGTCTCCTGACTATTTTAATTGTTTTCCTTGTTCTGCCATAGATGTTAAATTGCTGGCAGATAAAAAAGCGTGGTGATGTGATGCGCACTTTTTTTTTTTGTTTTTTTTTTTTTTTTGAGATGGAGTCTCGCTCTGTCACCCAGGCTGGAGTGCAGTGGCCGGATCTCAGCTCACTGCAAGCTCCACCTCCCGGGTTCACGCCATTCTCCTGCCTCAGCCTCCTGATTAGCTGGACTACAGGCGCCCGCCACCTTGCCTGGCTAGTTTTTTGTACTTTTTTTTAGTAGAGACGGGGTTTCACCGTGTTAGCCAGGATGGTCTCGATCTCCTGACCTCGTGATCCGCCTGTCTTGGCCTCCCAAAGTGCTGGGATTACAGGCTTGAGCCACCGCGCCAGGCCGGGCACATTCTTACAAAAGCTTTATTACTAAATTTTTAGTTTAAAAGCGTATTTATTGACTGAAACTCTTCAGCTTGATTTTTAAACGGATCAAGTTCTTGCTATTGCTTAAGGGCACCAGCTTTTCTTTAATGTACAGGCCAGATAACAATCCGTGAAGTTGAGCAATCCGTGCTTGTGAATTTGGCTTTTAGAGCTTTGTTTTCTACCTAGGTAGGATGTGCTGTTAGGTAGAATTTCGAGTCAATAGTACATTGTGCCCAGAAGACCCAGAGGGCTTTAGATCACTTGAGGTTGTGGCAGGTATGGTTGCTGGTGCCAACATAAATAGCCCGTGTGTTTACCCAGCGCAAAGACGTGAAGCTGGCCGTGACTTCCTGAGAGCCATCCCAAACGAAAGGCAGGAAGAGGGCAAGAGATCAACCTGCAGTATCGTGACGGACGTTTTCACGTTGTTAAAAAAGTATTCGACTGTCTATTGTATTACAATACAAAGAACAATACGCACAAAACTGTTTTTTTCCCCAGAAAACTCCCAGACTGAGGAGAAAGTTGTCTCCTTCCCCAGATGAACTCTGCACAAGGTGGCTGAGTGCAGCGGCCCCGTCTCCTCCCCGGAACACGTGAACACATTCCCCTGCCCTGGGCCAGCTGGCAACCAAACACGTAGTAACTCCAGATTCAGAATTCGACATTCAGAACTAAGAGGACTTTAGACAAGCGTAGAGCGATGCTGGGAGCTCTCCCACCAGGTTCGGTGCCACATGGCGGTGGCGTGGGGAGGAAAAGCTGCTGCGAGAAAGGCGCAGGGGAGGAGCAGGAAAGGCAAGGGTCTGAGCGGCATGGGGTTGCAGCCAGTGGCTCCGTGGGCTCAGACCCAGGCTGGACCAGGGAATGGGCCGCGTGGTCTCCAGGTATGCTTGGCCGTGAATGCCCAGGTGAGCTTAAGGGCTGGCGAGATGTTGCCAGGAGACCAGAGACACCAGACCCCGGCAAGTCCATGCCACTCCTCTGCCTTTCGGAAGCCCCTTCCCATGCATCAGATGGAACTGAACACGGTGAGCATCCACCTGAGGACCCCGTGCTGCCCGAGCAGGTGAAGATGATTTGGCTGCAGTGAGCTGAGTGAGTGGACCAAACAAACATGCTTCTCACTGTGATCTGGGGGTGGAGGCCCTCAAGGACGACACGATCCATTGCAGATTTGTACCCCTCAGTGACGTGAATGACACACTCTCTGAGATCTCACAAGCAGAGGCCACAACCCAGTCAGCCTGGGGGCCAGCAGGGCCCCAGCAGCTCGGTGACCCCTTCACTCCTGAGCAGGGCCCATGGGGATGGGGAGGGTGGGAAGGGACTTCTGCTGTGGTCGCTTCCCCGCCCTGCTCAGTCCAGGAATCCCAGGAACAGATCGGCCTCTTCCTGGCTTCAGTGCCCACGTATTTCAGCCGCTCCACGGTGTGAGGTTCAGCACTGCTACCGCTGCGAGACTACAAAGCAGAGAACTGGCCCCGTGGGGTCCACGGTCTCTTACTCTTTCTGTGATTGAGGGGACTCGCCGATCTTACAACCGGCCTTCAGGAAGAGCCGCCCTCGGGAAGCAGGAGAGAGACAGGGTTGATGCCCTTGTCTCATGTCCTGTGAATTTCCTGCAGAAGGGAAGCTGGCTGGAGGTGCCCGGCTTGCAGTGTGTTGGCCCCTTCACTCGTTACAAGTGGCAGCGTGTGCTTTCCGGATAATCCCCCCGCAACCCTGTGAGGAAGGGGCCGTTGTCATCTTGCCCATTTTTCAGATGGGGAAACAGAGGGACACGTGGCCAGGGAGGAGCCCACTTGGGGCACCGGCCACCCTTCCCACAGAATGGCAGGTGCGCTCCGTGGTGGCGGCTCATGTGGTGTGCATGTCCTGACCGTCACCTCTGGCGTCTCCCCTCACTTCTTTGGAAGACTCTCCTACTGGGACTCTAAGGGCCGAGAGGTCTGTGAGGGACCCCCTGTGCAGGTGGTCCTCATGGGATGCCCTCAGCCCTGCCCAGTGGCCTCCGTCAGTCCTGTGCCCAGGTCCCTTGGTGCTGTCTGCCAGTGACCGTCACAGCTGGTCCTGCAAAGCACTAAGCCTTCAGCTCCTGCCTTCAAGAGCTGCCTGCAGAGGATGCACCGAAAAGAGGTAGAGAAGCTGACCGTGCTCCCTTCTCCCTCACCCCCCAGGGCTCGCCTCACCCCAGGCATCCTTTGGGAGTTTAGGATGCTTCCACTGTCCACACTGCCCATGGACACACAGGCCTCGGTGCTGCTCTGCAGTCCCCATTGGACACCTGGGGAGGGGATCCCTTAAGAACATATTTTCCTGAACTAAAAGGCTGAGGATTGATGGTGTCACCATCTCAGAGGAGGGCTCGCTCTCAGCACAGGTGTCTCAGGGATCCCATGTGAAAGGCAGGCAGGGCATTTGCTGAGCCTGGTGGCTTCTCTTTGGCATCGATAAAGTGCAGACGGCTGTGCCGAGAGTGGTGGCCCCGCCCCGAGACATTATGGGATGGAGGCCCTGGCCGGGGCCCGGCGTTGCAGCTCATCCACCTGCCCTCCTTAGCCACCGCACCAGGGGATGGACCAGGGCAGGGGCTCAGGCCTTTTGGGGCTGGAGAAGCCAGGACTCAGCTGCTGGGTCTCCGTGCCAGAGAGAATGGAAGAGGGCAGGCCCCCTTGTGCAGTCAGAACTGGCATTGAATTAAGGTAATCCTCATTAAACTGAGGCAAGTTAAAACCCATGCTGAGCACTGCACCTTCCTGATGGTGTTAAGCTTCTCAGTGTCCACGGAGAGGAAGCCTAGAGGTTGGGCTACACAGGCTGCGGGATGGTGCATAAGACAAGATGGTGGCTCCTCAAAAATTTCAATGTAGAATGACAGTTTGACTCAGCAATTACACTACTGTGCGTAGACCCAAAAGAAGTGAAAGCAGAGACTCGAAGGATATCTGTCCACCCATGTTCACCGCAGCCCCGTGTCCAACAGCCAAAGGTGGAAGCAGCCGCGTGTTCCTGGGTGGGTGGATGGGTGGGTGAGCGGGGGGTGGATGGATTAGCACGTTGTGGTTCACACATATGATGGGGTCTTAAGCAGCCTGAGAAAGGAAGGAAATCAAAGTATTTTACCCCAAAATATATTTCTTTGACAGATTTTATTATTACTATCTATCTATCTATCTATCTATCTATCTATCTATCTATCTATTTATTGTTTAAGATGGAGTCTCACTGTGTCGCCCAGGCTGGAGTGCAGTGGTGCGATCTTGGCTCACTGCAACCTCCACCTCCTGGGCTCAAGCAATTCTCCCAGCTCAGCCTCCCAAGCGGTTGTGACCACAGATGTGCGCCACCACAGCCGGCTAAGTTTTTGTATTTTTGGTAGAGACAGGGTTTCACTATGTTGCCCAGGCTGTTCTTGAACTCCTGAGCTCAAGTGATCCTCCCCCGTTGGCCTCCCAAAGTGCTGGTGTTACAGGCGTGAGCCACTGTGCCCAGCCTCTTTGACATATTTTAAAATGTCCCTGCAAAGCTGCCTCTTGTGGGGAACGTCTGCATTCTCTAGAGAACCCCCTTCCCTTTCCAAGTCTTTTTCCTGATCCAGGAGAGACTCGTTTAAGAGTCTGGCACCTTTTCAGTCTGATAGGAAACATTCACCATCTGTTCTCTCTAAAACCTGCTACTTGGAGGCTGCATCTGCATGATAAAAACCTTGGTCTCCACAACCCCTTATCCTGACCCAGACCCTGCCTTCTATTGGTTCTAGGCCTTTGGATAAACTGTTTCAGCCAATTGTCAATCAGACAATCTTTGAATCCCCCTATGGCTCAAAAGCCCTCCCTGCCCTTTGAGCTGTCCCACCTTTCTGGATTGAACCAATGTACACCTCACATGTGCTGATTGATATCTTCTGTCTCCCTAAAATGCATAAAAACCGAGCTTTGCCCCGACCACCTTGGGAACATGTTCTCAGGACCTCCTGGGCTGTGTCAGGAGCTCTGGTCACTCACATTTGGCTCAGAATAAATCTCCAAATATTGTACAGAGTTTGGCTGTTTTCACTGACACTCCTAAGGCAGGGCTGTGGCACCTGAGCTGCTGTGAGCTCTGAATCTGAGGGACAGCCCTGGACAGAAGCAGGCAGGGGAGGGATGTCTCCTAAGGCAGACAGTGGGAGGGGTGTGGCTGGCACAGTGCCAGGCCAGGCCCATACGGGGCTGTCCAAGTTATTCCCACCAAACTCCTGGGAAAATGCAACACATTGCAGGTTACCCTTGAGGCCAGGGCAAAGGCCCTTTGACCTCCTTGGGCAATCCTGCTGCGAGTATGATGACATCAGAAATGAACCATTGGTGCACAACTCATAAGGCACAGTTGTAACCTATCAAAAACAAAAAGTATCCGAGACAGGTCTCAATCAGTGTAGAGGTTTATTTTGCCGAGACTGAAGACGTGCCTGGGAAAAAGGAACACAAAACCGCAGGAACATCTGAGATCTCTGCTTTGTCCAAAGAGGGTTTGGGGACTTCGATATTTAATGCGGAAAGAGTACGCAATAGGGGAAAGAGGGAAAAAAAGTTTAGGGGGATAGGAAAAAGAGGCAAAGGCTGTATTCTTTCGAGGCCTTGATCAGCATTCACTGAATCCACATTTTACATATGAAAGGAGGCAGCAGAGGAGTAGTCAATTACACATTGTCTCACCCTGTGGATCTGCACTAATAGGCATTTGTCTCAGGTGGGCAGAGGAATGGCTCCTGGTCCGTCTTTCTCCTGTACCTGTGAAGATAGGCTGGCAATTTACATTGTCGGGGTGAAATTCAACAGAACTGTTTTAGGGTAAAGATCTTGGGGCCCACAAGGAATTTCCTTGGGAACAAATTGTGAAGGAGGCCCCCCAGGGAGAGACGTAGCCTTTTATCTTTGAAGGTACAAAAATGACAGGCAGTTTTGTGTGGCTCAGTTCCAAACTTGGCTTCTCCCTTTGTCTTAGTGAGTTTGGAGTCCTGAGATTTTATTTTCTTTATGCACTACGATTTCTACGTTTGCTGAAAAGCGCAACACAACATTTTTCAAATGTACACACTGCTCTGTGCATTTCCGGGATAAGCAGCGTTTGAAATTCCAAAGCCAGAGAGCAAGGTGCTCCTGGGGTACTGGCAGAGTCAGCCCTCTAAGTCCTGAGGGTTCAACCAACAGAACACCTCAAATGCCTGGTTAGAAAATCCATGCCTGGTACGATGCACTCAACACCAGTTTCCTCCCTCTGGCTCTGTTTTTCTCGGTCACTTTGGTATAACTTAGAGGTACTCCTTTTTGGGTCACCCCATTTTAAATAGAGGTTGCAAAGTGAATATTCGGAAGCATATAAAGAAGCAAAGTTTCTGTAATGGAGAAAAGAATGAAAGGAGTCAGCAGAAATGCTGCTTCCTCAGTTCCTAAGCTGATTCCAGAAGCATCTGTGGAGCCCCTCTGGGTGAACTTGGATGGGGGAGTGGGCGGCTGCCATTGACTCAGGTGCATGTATGTCTGTGAGGTTAAAGGTCAAAAGCCCCTGCTGGCTGTGGAGTCTTGCATGCATTTTTCTTTACTGTTGTCCTCGTCTGGCCTCGGCCTGTTTTTATGACGGCCACAGGAGAACCTCAGCACTCAGGCTGGGCTTCAGAGCTCAGAGCCAGGTAACCACCTGCTGCCTCGCCCGTCTGGTGGCGGGATGCCCTCCTCTCAGAGATGCACATGGACCTGCTGGTATCCAAACCTCTTCTCCACAGGCCTGTGGGGAGGCCCCAAACCCAACACCTCCACCCAACTCAGGTCAATCGGTTAAGCTAGGAACGGAAGAGAACTGGAATAATCAGGCACCGTTTTCCTTCCATAGCTGACAGCTGAATACTGATTTAGTTACCAGGAAGAAAGAGGGGAATGTGGGTGGCAGACCTGGGTGGCCTCCCTGGAATTCCATGTCCCAAGTGGTCTTTAAATTGCAACATGAATGCAGTTGTGGTACCTCAGTCAAGATTCCTGCCTTTTTGTGAATGTACTTTCCTGCACAGCAGTGGACATGTGGCCTCTTGGTGCCTGGCCTCCACGAATCCAACTCCTGGCAGCCCCTGACTTCTTTTGAGGGATTCCTCCTGCTCCCACTCTCGGGTCATGCAGCTTCAGTAGAATGGATTTGGGTTCCATCTCCAGGGGAGGAAGGGGTCGAGCCTGGAACCCTCTGAAGAAAGGGTTTGGTTCAACCGTGAATGTTTTGCTCAAGTCAGACTAATCAGAATCAAGATTTAATTCTGGGGCTTTGGTGTGAATTGAGTGAAGCAGCAGGCTGTGGTCCTGCCATTTTTCGGAGACAAGAGAAGGGTGGTCTCAGAAGGGAGCTAACACAGACAGGGATAATCTAACGAAAGGCGAGGAGAGACCAGAGCATATCTGAGTACTTGAGGTCTGTCCTGGCTGGCTCAGGCCTCCACAACAAAATACCACGAACTGGGCAGCTTATACAATGGAAACTTCCTGTCTCTGTCCTGGAGACTAGAAGTACACGATGTTAGAAGTACAGATGTTACAAGATGCTAGAAGTACAGGTATAACCTGGACCCTGTGGCTCAGGTTGGAGCCTCCTTAAGGGATTTGCTATTTCCCTTGGGATTTATTGATCCAATGGTGATCAAGAGTGTATGGTTTAATTTCCACACATTTTGAATTCAAGTAGTGTGATATTTTTCCAGCTTTGTGGTTTTTGCTCAAGATTGCGTTGGTTACTTGGGGTCTTTTGTGTTTCCATAAGAAATTAAGGGTTTTTTTTTTTAATACTGTGAAAAATGTTATTGGAATTTTGTTAGGGATTGCATTGAATCTTTAATCGCTTTGGGGAGTGGAGTGTGGACATTTTAACAATATTAATTCTTCCAATTCATGAACATGGAATATCTTTTTATCTTTTTATAAAAACTTCTCCAGTTTTTCTTATCAGTGTTTTATAGTTTTCAGTGTACAGATATTTCACCTCCTTAGTTAAACTTATTCCTAAGTATTTCTCTAGCTATTGTAAATTGAATTGTTTTCTTAATTTCTTTTAAAAATATATTATTGTTAGTATACAACAATGCTACTGGTTTTAGTGTGTTGATTTTTTATCCTGCAACTTTACTGAAGCTGTTTATTACTTCTAGCAGTTTTTTAAAGCTATAGCAATCGAAACAGCATGGCAGTGGCACAAAAACACATATAGACCAATGGAACAAAATAGCCCAGAAATAAATCTGTGCTTTTACAGTCCATTGACTTTCAACAAAGAACGCACAATGGGGAAAGGACAGTCTCTTCAATAAAAGGTGTTGGGAAAACTGGATATCCACATACAGAAGAATGAAATTAGACCCTTACTCACACCAGATATAAAAATCAACTAAAAATGGATTAAAGACTTAAACATAAGAACTGAAACTGTAAAGCTCCTATAAGAAAACACAAGGAGAAAGTTCCATGACATTGGCCTGGGTGATGAATTTTTAAAATGTGAATCCTAAAAGCACTGACAACAAAAGCAAAAATAGATAAATGGGATTACATCAAACTAAAAAGCTTCTGCACAGCGAAGAAAATAATCAACAGAGTGAAGAGACAACCTGTGGACCAGGAGAAAATATTCACAAACTATACATCCAATAATGGGTTAATATCAAAAATATATGAGGGAGTCCAACAACTCAATAGCAAGAAAACAAATAATCTGATTAGAAAATGAACAAGAAACCCGAATGGATATTTCTCAAAAGAAGACAAACATTTCTCAAAAGGACATTTGGATGGCCAAAAGGTATATGAAAAAATGCTCAACATCACTAATCATCAAGAAAATGCACAATGAAATATCACCTCACTTTTGTTAGGATGGCTATTATCAAAAAGATAACATGTTGGCAAAGATGAAGAGAAAAGGGAAGCCTTGTACACTGTTGCTGGGAACGTAGATTAGTACAGCTATTGTGGAAAACAGCATGAAGTTTCCTCAAAACATTAATAGAACAACCACATGATTTGGCAATTCTACTTCTGAGTGTATATCCATAGGAAATTAAATCAGTATGTTGAAGACATATCTGCACTCCATGTTCATTACAGCATTATTTTCAGTAGCCGAGATTCTAAAATCAACCTAAGTGTCTACCAACAGATAAATGAATAAAGAAAATGTTACTATATAAACACAATAGAATGCCACACAGCCTTTAAGAAGAAAGAAATTCTGTCATTTGTGACAATATGGATGGAATTGGAGAACATTATACTACGTGAAATAAGCCAGGCACAAAAAGACAAAAACGGCATGATCTCATTTATATGTGACATTTATAAAAGGTAAATGCATAGAAGAGAGTAGAATGGTGGTTCTTAGAGGATACAGGGGGATTAGGAAGATATTGGTCAAAGGATGCAAAATTTCAGTCATACAGGAGGAAGAATTTCAAGCTATTTATTGAATAATATGGTGATATCAGTTGTTTCTCAGTATATGTAGAGGACTGCTTCCAGGACCCTCCTTGTATACCACAGTCCACACATACTCAAGTCTGGCAGTCAGCCCTGTAAAACCTACATACCCAAAATGTTGGCCCTTTATATCTGCAGGTTTTGCATCCTGCAAATACCGTCTTTTCTGTCCTCACTTGGTTGCAAATGTGGAACCCACGGATATGGAGAGTCAACTGTATTTATTGAAAAAAATCCACATTTAAGTGGATCCATGCAGCTCAAACCCATGTTGTCCCAGGGTTATCTGTATAGTAATAACAATGCATCATATATTTGAAAATTGCTAAGAGAGCAGATAATACGTGTTCTCTCTGCAAGTAAATGATAAGTATGTGAGTTAATGCATATGTTAATTAGCTCAATTTAGCCATTTTACAATGTATACATATATGAAAAAATCATGTGATAAAGCATAAATATACTTTTAAAAATCTGTCAATTAAGAAGTTTTTCAAATACTTATAAATGTTTCAGCTTTACTTCTCTTATTGATTTCTGGATTCATTTCATAGTGGTCAGAGATGATGCTTCGTATTATTTCAGTCCTTTCAAATGTATTAAGACTTGTTTTGTGACCTAACGTATAGTTTATCCTGGAGAATGTTCCATGTGCACCTGAGAAAAATGTGTTTTCTGCTGTTGTTGTGTGGCATGTTCTTTATGTGTCTGTTAGGTCTAGTTGGTTTATAGTACACTTTAAGTCCTCTATCTTTTTATTGATCTCTGACTAAGTGTTCTACACATTATTAAAAATGGAGTAGTCAGGTCTCCAGCTCATATTGTAGAACTCTCTTTCTCCCTTCAATTTTGTCAATGCTTGCTTCATATATTTTGGGGCTCTTGTTTGGTGCATATATTTTTATCATTGTTACATTTTCTTAATGAATTGACTATTTTATCAATACATAAATATTCTTCTTTATCTCTTCTAATGGTTTTTGGCTTAAAACCTATTTTGTCTGTTAATAACACAGGCTCACCAGCCTATTTTGGTCATTATTTTGATGAGCTATCTTTTTCTATTTTTCACTTGCAACACATTAGCGTTATTACAGCTAAAGTGAGCCTCTTGAAGACAGCATATATTTGAATCATTTTTAAAATCCACTTGCCAATCACTGGTTTTTTACTAGTCAGTTTAATTCATTTACGTTTAAAATTTTTACTGATAAGAACTTCTGCCATTTTGCTATTTGTTTTCTGTGTATGTTACAGATTTTCATTTTGTTCCCTTAATTACCGCCTTCTTTTGTGACATCATTTTGGTAGTAAACCATTTGATTCCCTTTTCATTTCCTATAGACATTATTTGGATATTTTCTTTGGTGTTATTATTGGGATTAAATTTAATATTCTAAATTTATAACACTAATTTGAATTGATATTAACTTAAGAAGAATACAACAACTCTGCCCCATGCAGCTCCATTCCCTATTTGTGTTATTGTCACAAACTACATATTTATATGTGTGAGCCTCCAAAGATTTATAGTGATTTTTAAATGAGTTAGTCTTTTAAACAATGTAGGAATAAACAGTGTAGTTTTGGGCTATGATTTTTCCAAATATTCTTTCTCCCCTTTCTCTTTCTCTTCTAGGATTCCCATAAAACATCATGTTGTATATCATAAATATATACTTTAAAAATGTGTTAATTAAAACATTGTCCAAATATTTTTAAATTTTCCAGTTTTACTTCTGTTACTGATTTCTAGCTTCAATTCATAGTGGTCAGAGATGATGTACATTGGCCTACATGGTGGTGTCCTACAGGACCCAGAGGCCCTGATTATTCTTCTTCATGGTTTTTTTCCTGTTTTTTAGACAATAGTTTCAATTATCCTATCTTGAAGTTCACTGGTTATGTCTTCTGGCTGGTAGAATCTGCTATTGAGGCCCTCTGGCGAATTTTTAATTTCGGTCATTGTACTTTTCAGCTCCAGATTTCATGCTTGCAGCTTTTCCAGCCTCAGTTCCTATTTACGTGAAACAAAGAACATCCGTGTTCATCCTTCCAGTAGCCCCTGGCCAGGTTAGAACACACAGATGCAGTGATTTGGGAAGAAGGCCTGCGTGCTCCCTCCACCGTGAGGGCTGGGTTCCCACCCTGGGAACACGGGCAGCCTCTTCTTCAAGCGGGTGGGGCAGGGAGAGTAAAGCAGCCAAAGAGCTTTCTTCTTGTTTTCAAGTTGCTGTTTCTTGTCAACATTTGCTTGGCTGCTGTAGGCCTCTGTTGTTTTTTGATGTTTCTGGGAGGGGAAGGGGGACAGTTTGGAGCCACCTCTTCCTCCGTTTTGCTGATGCTACTTTAACTGGGGCCCAAACTACAAATCTCAGAGCTTGGTTCCTCTCTTCAGAGTTTTATTTCGTGACTGTCATGGATGAATCTATATCTTTCTGTTACAATCAATTGATTGAAATTAGAGACCCATGCAAAAGATAAGAATGTTTTCAATATCTAAATAATGCTTCTTAGCAGCTTAATTTCATTTTTCTGCCTTATTAATCTAATTGCTCCATGTGCACAGATGCATATAATGTTAAGTCTAGGCTTCAAAGCATAACAATCTTATCGGCAATGAATTCTTCTTGGCGTTTGTCAAAAACTTTCAGAGAACGTTACATCCAGTTCAGTATTTTATTTTATTGGTGAGAAAACTGAGACCCTGCAAGGGGATGAACTGCTTGTGCAAAGCAGGGACAGCACAGGGGTGAGAATCTGGTCTTCCTGCTGCTGAACCGGCCAAATTCTTCCACGATAAAGGTGTTCAGAGAAGGAGCATGCATACTTATCCTGACTCGACCTGGTTATGAACTATCTGCATGGAAAACTAGTACCACTGGACGCAGATATAGCTTCAAAAAAATAAGTGGTTTCTAAAAAGTGCTTTTCTTCCAGAGTTCCCTCTCTCAGTAAATAGCCCTTCCACTGGGCTCCCACTGAAGACACTGGCATCATCCCTGATGATCTCTTACTACCACATCAGTCCCAGCCAACACTTCACAGCTAACTCGACCTCCACATGATGCCTTCAAAGTACCCACTCCTGTCCTCTTCACTGGCACCACCCTGGGTCTTGCTCCCACACTCTGCATGTACCTGCTCACCAGTATCCCACCCCTGCTTTCCCTCTCTGTGGGGGTCAGCCTCCAGGACAGCTCTTAGTACTTCTGCCTTCTGGTATTCCTTCACGTGCAGCCTGCCCTACACAGGACTGGAGCTCATGTGTGATGAATGAAGCTTGGCAGAGGTGACAGATGACTCCCAAGACCAGGTCACAGGGCACAGCAGCTCCTGACTTGGTCTCTGGGATTGCTGTACCTGAGGGAAGTCAACTGCCATGTTGTGAGGATGCTCAAGCAGTCCCATGGAGAGGCTCTTGTGGGGAGAAACAGGGGCCTCCCGCCAAGATCCAGGACCAGCCCACCAGCCACGTGGGTGGATCACCTTGGAAGGGCATCTTGCAGCCTCAGCTGAGCCTTAAGATGAGACTGATGTCTTTCCTGCAACCACATGAGAGACCCTGAGCCATCACAGTCTGGCTAAGCTGCTCCTGGGTTCTTGGTCCACAGAAGCTGTGCAAGGTGAAGATGGACCTCAGTCCCCTGGGGATTGCTCTAACAAAATACCAGGCTGGGGACCTAAACCACAGCACTTGTTTCTCACAGTTCTAGAGGCTGAGAGGTCCAACATCAAGTTGCCAGCAGATTTGTGTGTGGTGAGGGCTCTCTTTCTTGTTTGGAGACAGCCCCCTTCTTGCTGTGTCCTCACGGGGTGAAGAGAGAGTGCTGATCTCTTCCTCTTCTGGCAAAGGCCCTGATCCCATCACGAGGCTCCACACTCATGGCCTCATCCAAACCCAATTCCCTCCCAAAGGCCCCTCCTCTGAATACCCCTCTATGGCAGATTAGGGCTTCAACATGATTGTGAGGTTGGAGGGAAACACAAACATTCGGTCCATAGCAGGTTTTTACTGTTGTGTTAAGCCCTGCACTTGGGGGTTATTTGTTACACAGCAGTGGATAACTGATACATTCCTGATAGCCTATTCTCAACACAACAGCCAAGCGGCCTTTAACATTTTAAATCTAGTTATGTTCATCTATGTAAAGCTTTCCAGTGGCTTCTTATCACTCCAAATAAGTTCTTAGCCCTCACCATGTCCCAGAAAGCTGAGCATGACCTGGTGTCTGCCTGCCTGTCTGTGCTTGCTTCCTCACCCTGGCCCCTCCTGCCCTCTGTGCACACTGATTTTCTCACTGCTGCTCCAGCATGCCAACGTGCAGCCTCCTGTCCTGGACATTCTTCCTCAGACTCACTCATTCCCCTCAAGTCTCACTTAAATGTCACCTCCCTGGGAAGCTTCCCTCAGCACCCACTACGGCAGCACCCTGGTCTGCTGCTGCCTGTCCCCTTGCTGTGCTGCATCTTACCTCATAGCACCAGCACAGCAGGTGTGCATGCATGTGTGCACATGTGAGTGTGCATGGGCACATGTGTAGCTGCATGTCACACAAATGTGTGTACATGTGTGTGCACGTGTGAGTGTGCATGGCACATATGTATGTATTTGTCATGTGTGCACACATGCACATGTGTGCACGTGTGAGTGTGCACGGGCACATGCATAGGTGTGTGTCACATGAATGCATGTACATGTGTGTGCACATGCGAGTGTGCATGGCACACATGTATGCATGTGTCTTGTGTGTACACATGTGCATGGGCACATGTGTAGGTATGTGTTGCATGTGTGAGTACATATGTGCATGCACATGTGAGTGTGCATGGCAAACGTGTATGTCACATGCGAGTATGTGGGTTCATGTGCATGTATCTGTGTGCATGTGAGTGCATGCACACACATGCACAGGTGTGTGCACATAAACACAAGTGTGTGGACACACATGCATGTGCATATATACACATGTGCATGTCTGTGCACGTGAATGTTCTCTCTCCCTATTAGAATGCAGGGATGCTCTCATCTCCTGTCATGTCTGCAGCAGCTGGCACAATGCCCAGAACATGCTGTGCTCTCAGTGGATAGTTGACAAACATACCTGTGAGTTAAACAAAACGTGTGTTACTCAGATTCTACAGGACGGGCACTAGGAGCAGTGAAAAGATGAATGGGATTCAGCCCTCCTGAAGCTCACAGTCTAGTAAGAAAGTAACTACCAGATCCTAACAGTCCTGTGTAGTGAATGCCATGCTAGCAAAATCCAGAGCGCTGGGAGCAGTCGGACGGGCTCACGGAGTCCTGCCTTCTGCAGTAGGCGGGGTTTTCACACCTGCTTTGCCAGGAATGGCAGGACAGTCAAGGCTTCATTGAAAATGTAATTTTCTTTTATAGTAATTCCTATAAAGAGTTGTTACTTTATAATAATGATAATTATTTTAGAGTTATCTGGAATATTAAAAACAGTGCAGAAGTCTGACCTTAACAGATTGGACCATGTCTACACTTGCACCTGGGGTACGTGGGCTGGGCTATTCATTACACAGCTATTAAAAGTCACGATTTAATAACTTTTTCAGGATACCTTAGCTGTACACCTTACTCTAGGAATGCTATCAATGTATGAGAATTTATGTGTGTGTGGCCATGAGCACCCCCGGGTGTGCCTGATGACACACATACATGCACTCAACTTACATCAAAATGTTACCATTTTATGATTCTGAGTAATGAGATTGTAGGTAATTTTTCTCATAGCATTTAATATATTACAACTTTTTTGCCAATATTCACTATCTTTATTACGAAATAAAATCAATAAAATATTTATAGAAACAAGCATCATAAATATGGGGTTTTGCTGCTTTTCTTTTCAGGGTGGATAAAGTGTCCAGTTGTCATATCCCTGTGCTAATGGATATTATATTTAACAACAACAACAACAACAAATACAGCCCTGCCAGATGCCACTCAGCGCCATGCCGAGGTCCAGGGCACGCTGGTGACTTGAAAGAAATCAGCCTCACGGCCCAAAGCGTTCTGCGTCTTCTCCCCCTTCCTTACATTTCTGTGTGTTTTGGAGCAATGCTTTTCAGGAGTTTCCTTCCAGGAGGGTCCGGGTCTTGGTAGCTCATCTCCAGGTCAAACTGTTTTTCTGTTCCTGTGAAATGTGGTTGACATCGTCCGTGGGCTGCTTGCCTTTCCTTCTAGATCAACCCTACCCGGGACCTGAGGTTCTGGCCTGGCCTCTGGGCCCTGGCTGGTATAGGAGCCGAGCCGGGGGCCCTGACGGGGCAGGATGGTGGCAGCTCAGTTCTGGCCTGGCCTCTGGGCCCCTGGCTGATGCAGAAGCCGGGGGGCCCTGACGGGGCAGGACGGTGACGCCTGCTTTCCATGCCTCTGCAGCGGACGATCGTGCTTCCTGGTGGGGGTGATTATTGACTAAAGCGTCCGAATTCAATCAGAAGCTGTTTCCTGGCCGGGCGCGGTGGCTCAAGCCTGTAATCCCAGCACTTTGGGAGGCCGAGACGGGCGGATCACGAGGTCAGGAGATCGAGACCATCCTGGCTAACACGGTGAAACCCCGTCTCTACTAAGAAATACAAAAAACTAGCCAGGCGAGGTGGCGGGCGCCTGTAGTCCCAGCTACTCGGGAGACTGAGGCAGGAGAATGGCGGGAACCCGGGAGGCGGAGCTTGCAGTGAGCTGAGATCCGGCCACAGCACTCCAGCCTGGGCGACAGAGCGAGACTCCGTCTCAAAAAAAAAAAAAAAAAAAAAAAAAGAAGCTGTTTCCTGGTCCTTACGTGTGTTTTCATTAGGGACAGAGGTGACCATTCTCTTTCCTTCCCTGTATTGATTTAAAAAGAGCAGCCTGGACAAAGAATAAAGAAAGCAGCCCAGCGCACACACAGACACACACACACACGCACACACACACGCACACCCCCCACACATACACACAGACACCCACACACACGCACGCACACACACACGCACACACACGCACACACACACGCACACACACACGCACACACGTACACACACACGTACACACACACGCACACACACACACGCACACGCACACCCCCCCACGCATACACACACACACACGGACCCCTCCCACATGCACATGTGTGCATGCACATACACATGCACACACAGGAGCCAACATACTGTAACTTTTCTGTGTTTTAGAAAACTCCTTTGTTTAGGTTGTGGGTAGAAGGACTTGGGAGCCTTGATAACCTCTGACAACTATGTCCCCAGACGGCTGCAGTATGGTGGCCCCTGCTGCAAATAAATGGACTTTCTCCTTTTATTCATGATCCATACCTCGAATAACGACAGCAGCAGATAGTACAGCTCCTTGAAAGATTTCTTTGCAACGTGGATTAGGCCTCGAGAGTTGTTTAATCTAAGCATGACTGTGAAATGTTGACAGAAAGATATGTAAAACACAGGTCCAAACACGGAATGATTCAGAAACAAGGACAGGTACAGACAAATCACCCTTCTTGACCATAGAGATACAAACTATTGGATTCTGAACAACCATTAAGAGTGTTTGCCTTTATTTTCTTTGATTTTGGTGAAGACGAAAAACATTGAGACATATGAATTTATTGTTTTTAAACATGGTTTATCACTTCCTCAAATATGCCTACTTCCCTCCAATAGGAAGCCAGAACAGTACATTTCCTAGTATCTACTTTCACACGCAGACCACATCCATACCCGTGCAAGCACACACTCATGCACACACATGGGTGCAGTGTGGTCCAGGAACCGGGCTCCAAGTCAGGTGCGCCTTGTTGAAATCTCAGTTCCACTTCGCACCTGCTGTGTGACCTTGGGGAACTTGCAATAACC
Source organism: Theropithecus gelada (assembly GCF_003255815.1). Taxonomy (NCBI): domain Eukaryota; kingdom Metazoa; phylum Chordata; class Mammalia; order Primates; family Cercopithecidae; genus Theropithecus; species Theropithecus gelada. The sequence continues at coordinate 123,522,266 of NC_037671.1, read as the reverse complement.
TTTCTGAGTCTCCAGTTCCTTATGTGCGAAATGGGGTAAAAATAATGTTTTGAGATAGAGTTGCTCTGCATGTTCACGGGTTGAAATCCCTGGCGGTAAGTGTGAGTTCCTCCTCATGGTACCGAGATCAGACCCTGCCGAGGACTGGCAGCTCTGGAACCAGCATAGAGCTGCACCTTCTAGGTGCTTGTGAGGTGAGAAAAGCATTTGGAGAGAATTTATCAGTGTTTCCTTCTGCTTTAAGCCAGTTCAGCCTGTTTCTAATCCCCGAAGCTCTTTGATTGTGTCTTCAGTGTAAATACTGAAGATACTTTGGTAGTAACAGCAAAAGAAATCATTGGAGGTGGAAGAACGTGTCAGGAGAGGAAAAATGGATAGTCTCTCCCAACCTGCCCTCTCCATTTAAGTGATTTGGATCGGAAGAGCAAACAGTTTCTAGCAGATGTTAACACCGGTTAAATAAATAATTCCACAAGCTCAATCATGGTGTTGGCAAGTCAGTGACCTAAGGCCTCCGTGTCTGAGCCTGAGCATCGAGTGACTCAAACATCGATTCAGGCATGAAGTCAGGCTGGGCAGGGACGGGGTGGGGCTGCCTTAGGGTTTCCAGGTTGTCTGTTGCTGAAAGCCAAGTGCAACCAGCAGGTCACACCCCGTCCCCACCCTGGCTGCCCTTCCAGATGCCTGGGATGGTGGCGTGGCTTTAAGAGCTCTTGGGAAGGCCAAGGTCAGTTCCTAGCTGGAGATGGCTGTGGCCAGTGTCTTGGCAGCATCCAGGCACTGAAAGGATGATGAAGTTTCTCTCCTGCTTGGAGAGCAGGGGGGATGATTACCAGGAGTGGAGAAACTCGCCTTCTTTTGGAAAAACACAATGAAGGGATTCAATTTCCAGAGCAATTAATCTAGTGCCTCTGGGGGTTTTACCTGTAACTCAGGAGCTGCCTTCTGTGACCCCATCGAGGCCTGGGAGGATCACCCTTCCCCAGTGCTGCTCGGAAGAAAGCGTTTGATCCGAGGATCACAACACAGGCACCTCATGAGTTATGCATGAAAAATCATCAAAGCACAGAAAGCCTGGCTGGCAAAGACCAACCTGATGGCACAGGAAAGACAGAGGCTCCGGTCAAAGGAGGCCATGTCCTCGGAGGACCTCAGGAGCTGGGTCAGGATGAAAAGGGTTTACGTTTAGAATGAGTTGGGATAATGTCCAGTGACTCGTTTTGGTTCTTTGAGTTAAAAAAACACAGGCAGCGTTTGTGTAACAAGTCTTTCAATTCCGCATGGTTGCCGGGGCCCTCTGCGGCATCCTGCTAAGCAGGCGTGGCGGATGATGGGTGAGCCAGGGCCGCTGGCCACAGCTCTTTCATTTTCCTGCAGAGCTCATCAGGAAAGGTTGCTCTGACATGGAACCAGTAAGCCCTTTCCTCTACCTGTCGGGTGATTTGCACGGGCTCTGAACCAACGTAAGTCCTGTGCTCACTCGTGAACAGGAGGGTTAGAACTCTCCCCGCTCAGGGACCGTTTACCGTGGTCTCCTGTGTGATCTTTCTAAGTAAGGGATAGGGGGCAGAAGCCCAATTCTTTCATTTTCTCACTGTGGAGCCCTGAACAATGACCCCTCCCAATGTATTTTTACTTCCTAATCTTCAGAACCTGTGACAAATATCTTACACGGTAAGAGATGGGATTAGGTGAGGGAGCTCTTGAGGAGGAGCTGATCCTGGATTTGCCTGGTGGGCCCTAAATGCAATCAGAGGCCTCCAGGTGAGAGAAAGGCAGCGGGAGTTTGATCACAGACACAGAGAGGACAGTGTGGAGATGGAGCCGGGAGGTGCAGCTGCAGCCAGGGGAGGCCTAGAGCCCCCCCCCTCCGAGCATCAGGAGGCTGGGAGGAGCCTTCCTGGACCTTCAGGGGAGCTCACTCTGCCTGCACCTGGAACCAAGGTCACGGGTCTCTGGCTGCAGGTCTGTGAGCGGGTTGATCTGTTGGTTAAGGCCACCAGTCAGTGCCATTTGACTCGGCGTCTGTGGGAGAGAGATACAGTCCCTTCCTCCTTCCTGGAGCTCCCTCCCCGTCCTTGGCTTGTGTCCTCTGGCATGCCATGAGCTGTGGCCACAGCGAGCCTCACGCTCCAGACCTTTCTGCCTGGCTTCTGCTGAGGTCTAGCATGGCGGACCCTCCCTCACGTCCCAGCCCTGACTCCCCTCATCTACCGACTGTCCCCGCTCAGCCGCTCTGAGCGCTCCCAGGAGAAAGCTGTGTTCGTGACTCGGCACCGAGGGTTGTTTATGTAAATGTCACTCACGGCAGCGGACGCCTTTTCGGGCGGAATCCATGTGGCAGCTGTTGTGTCCCTGCGGGCAATTTGCTCATGAGTTTGCGCTGTCACTGGAGGTTGAACAAAAATCTCATTTATTGAATTCCAGGCTGGAGGTAGTCTGCGCCATTTCTTCATCTGGTAGATAGCATTTTTTTTTTTTAATTCAGGATTTAAACCCTTTCTAGGAAACAGACATCTCTAGAGAAAAATGAAAGCATAAATCTACCTCTATAAGCTTGAACAAATACATTACAGTAAAGCTCTGTTAACTCAGACTAACTTGAAGGAAATGCTGCTTGTTAGCGGAACAGATCATTTAAAGTAAAATAAACATGGTACCCACCTTTGATCACCGTGGATTCCGGAGCAATGTTCATGTTCCACGAAAGGAGGCAAAGGGCCAGGTTCCAACGTGGAATTGTTTCTCCTGCCCCGTTGCCAAGGAGGGACACACGCAGGAAAACGGGAATTTAAAGGATTGCTGACTGTGTCTCCCAACGCCCCAGCGAAGGGCTCCAGAAAAGTGAGCGGGGGCCAGGCATAGAGCCCAGGCGGGGGTCCCAGGCTAGGCCTCACTCCCAGCTCCATGGAACCTCAGCCCTTCTGGCTCCCGAGGCCAAGACCCTGTGATACAGGAGTTATTCAGAAAGAATTTTTAGGCAGATAGTAAAGGTAAAGGTTCTCGGTGTAAATTTCCCTGTAATAAAAAACACCGGAACCATCTCTTTTCTAAAAGAAAAGGCAGCTCGAAGGGCCGGACTGGCAAGCTTTGAAATGCAAATGCCGGCCATTAGAAACTGGGTCACTCAATAAGGCAGTTCCCGCTGTCTTCTCCTTGCCAGCACGTGTACCAAGTTCATGGCCACCTCCAGATAACACTAAGTGTTGGGAACATCATGGAGACCCGCATTTGCATATTAAAGGGCTAAGGTGGGAGGGCCAGGTTTTTCTCAGGCTATGTAAATGACACACCTGGTCAAGCCAATCCCCTGGCCTTATGCAAACCAGACACCGCCTCCTCCAGCATCTCAATAGAAGCAGCCCCTTTTCTGCCCCACAGGGGGATTTTCTCTTTGTTTGAATCCCCCTCCTTCTGCTCTGTATGGGGTTAGAGGGGAGGGGAGCTGCTTTCTTCTTCCGTCCTGCTTTCTTGCCTATTAACCTTTTTGTACTGGGCCTGCCGCCCCTGCCAGTGGCTCAGGGGCTGAAGGGGCCTGGGCCCAAGTGAGCAGTAAACAGCCTCGATTTCTCTCTGTCTCTCTACATCTCTGTCTCTGTCTGTCTCTCATCCACATCTTCGGAGGCAGCCTGGCCTCCTGGGGATGGTGGGCCAGGCCTGTGAGGTCGGAGGGATCCAATCACTAAGCAGAGGATACAGAGCCCAGCCTGCCCTGCCTGCCTGGCCGCACTGCTCTTGGGGGCATGGGAGACGCTGCCTCAAGTCCTCACCACGGCCAGTGGAGACGGGACAGGGGTCTGGCATATGAAAGAGCTGTCCTGTTCAGCCCTGCTCCTGCAGAACCAGCCTCGGTGTGCCTGTGACGGCTCCATGGAACAGGCCACTACAGATTCTGCCGTGACAGTCAGGACGCTGGAGGGCCCCTGCCACCATAGGGCCTGACTAGGGGCAGCCGGGCCTGAGCGGGAGCAGGGGCGGCCTGTGGGGAGAGGCCCTGGCTCGCCATGCATTGATTCTGCAACTCTTACTAAACCAGCACTGACATCCACGGCCTCAAAACCCTCTGGTGCAAGCTTGGAGTTTGTGTTCATCCTTCTGTGTTTTCAGGGGGCTGAGCACGTTGCTTCCCGGCCTCCTGCTCCCCACAGATGAGGCCGTGCTTGGGTCACAGCTTCCACCTCATTCTACTCCATCTTCAGTGTCTGTGATATGGGCATGTGTCTGTTACATGTGTGTGTGCTATGTGTCCCTGTGTGTGTTTGTGTGCTGTATGCTTGTGTGTATGTGTATGTTGTGTTTTATGTGTTTGTGGTATGTCTGTTCATGTGCGGGTCTGTACGCTCTGTATCTGTGCATGTGTGTGTTTGTGCATGTGTCTCTATGTTCTTGTGTGTGTGCATGTCTGTATCTGCTGTGTGTGCGTGTGTGTGTATGCTCAGTTTGTCTGTGTACATGTGTGTCTGTATGCTGTGTGTGTGTGCAAGTATGTGTCTGTGCATGTGTGTATACTGTGTGTGTCTGCATGCTGTGTGTGTGTGCATGTGTGTGTGCATGTGTGTGTGCATGTGTGTATCTGTGCTTGTGTCTGTACTGTGTGTGTCTGTGCAGGCTGCATGTGTGCGTGTGTATATTCTGTGTGTGTCTGCATGCTGTGTGTGCATGTGTGTGTGTGCACGTGTGTCTGTACATGCTGTGTGTGTCTATGCAGGCTGCATGTGTGCATGTGTGTATACTCTGTGTGTGTCTGCATGCGGTGTGTGTGTGCATGTGTGTGTGCATGTGTGTGTCTGTGCATGTGTGTCTGTACATGTGTGTGTCTGTGCAGGCTGCATGTGTGCATGTGTGTATACTCTATGTGTGTCTGTATGCTATGTGTGTGTGTATGTGTATGTGCATGTGTGTCTGTACATGCTGTGTGTGTCTGTGCAGGTTGCATGTGTGCATGTGTGTATATTCTGTGTGTCAGCATGCTGTGTGTGTGTGCATGTGTGTGTCTGTGCGTGTGTGTCTGTACATGCTGTGTGTGTCTATGCAGGCGCATGTGTGCATGTAAGACTTTGCTTTGTGTGCCACGTGGGGCAGCTCCCTAGGAAGGCACCTCTGCAGGGTCCTGTTGCTCAAGGACTCTGCTCAAGTCCTGTTCCCACTGAGCTGCCTTCCTGCTGCCCGGACCCACAGTTGGAAGCTGAGCTCTGCATCCCATGCCCGGAGCAGGGCCTCTCCTTGCTGTGTTTTTGCTGCAGGAAGCATCCTCTCAGAATGGGTGCTTGGTGGAGACTGGAGCCTGGCCCCTCCACGTGCTGCTCTCAGGCCCCTGGGGGTGACCAGGCCAGTGAGGGTGGGGCCCTAAAAACCTGTGGCCATGGGAGGGTGTGCCTGAGCCTGGGGTCTCCTCCTCATGGGGGCCCTGGCCACCAGCTGGGTGTGCACTTGCAGCCCCAAAGATGCCCCACGGATCCCACCTTCCAGCGTTGCTGGGTCCTGCCTGGCACTGTGCTTCCTGCCAGCAGAGGGTGCAGTGATAGCTTGCCTTGTTGTTCCTTGTGCCCGAGTGATTCTGTGCCCCAGAACCCCTAGGTTGACCTAAGCCCCAGTGTGGTTGCTTTGGAGATGGGACCTTGAGGCAGGTCATTAAGGTTAGATGAGGTCATGGGGGTGGGCCCTGACCCCATGGGATTAGTGTCCTTGGAGGAAGGGACACCGGAGAGCTCTCTCTTTCTCTCTCTCTCTGTGCACAGAAGAAGGAAAGACCTGTGTGGGCACAGCACGGAGGCAGCCCTCCGCAAGCCGGGAGGCAGCCCTCACCAGGAGCCAGCCCCCTCCAGGAGCTAGCCCCGTCCACGTCTTCATCTTGGACTCCAGCCTCCAGAACTGTGAGAAAACAATTCCTGTTGTTAAGTAGCTGGGACGACAGGCATGCACCTCCACACCCGGCTAATTTTTGTATGTTTTGTAGAGACAGGGTTTCACTATGTTGCCCAGGCTGGTTTCCAAGTCCTGGACTCAAGCAATTAACCCACTTCTGCCTCCCAAAGCACTGGGATTACAGGTGTGAGTCACTTTGCCTGGCCTCCAGAACCCTTTTATTTTCCCAAATGGAAACTGTCCCCGTTAAACACTCATTCCCCTTCCCTCTCCCCAGCTCCTTGCAGCCTTCACCCTCCTTCCTGTCTCTGTGGTTTGACTTCGCTAGGGAACCTCAGATCAGTGGGCCCATGATTATTGTTTATGCTGCTTGTATCTTTAGACATAATTGAGTTTTGAAATAAAAAAAGAAAATAAAAAATAAAACATCACATTTTAAATCAAGAATTCAAGCTGTCTTTATTTTACAAAGAATAACATGGCCACGTGAATTCACAATTCTAATGAAGTGTGACCTAGTCCTGTCACCCTGAATTCATCAGAGATCAGGGGCGTGGCCTCAGAAACCTCAGGTCTCCAGGAATCCGCCAAGCCTTTCCCACACAACCAAAGCGAGAAGCAGAAGCGTATCTCGGTGTCTCTGCAAGTTTGTCGTCTTTCCTTGACTTCAGCCAAATCTTCACAGGAGAATAATCAGCAAATCAATGTAATTTTTATTCCTTGTTCACTGGTATGAGAAGTGTTAGATTATCAAGCCACTCTGTAATGAATGTCTCTTTATTAGCGGAGTTGACTCCACAAAACCCACTATGAACATATTTGGGGCACAGCCGATTGCTATAAACTATAACAAAGCAAGGCTGTCATGCTCACGAATTCAGGGCGGGGCTCAGCTCTGAGGGTAAAGCAGGGCTGGGACCCCCGCCTGGGATCCAAAGTTGTTTCTCTTAAGCTGGGTGGCGGGGCAAGGGTATTCGTTAGTGCCTTGTTGTAGTATGTAACCGTGTGTTGGTGCCTATCCCATCGAGAATACAGAACAACAGACAGAGGACATTGGTGCTCACTGGCTAGAAAGGGGGGCAGCGGGGCAGCGGGCAGGGCTGGAGGGTGTGAGAGGGGCAGAGGCGCTGCAGGATCCCCAGTCTGGAGACACTTTGGAAAGTAGTACAGCGTGCGTGGGGGACAGGGGGCAGGGAGCAGGAGGGTCCACACTGGTGTGGGGCAGGGGCGGGGTCCACACTTGCGTGGGGCAGGGGCGGGGTCCACACTTGCGTGGGGCAGGGGCAGGGTCTACACTTGCCTGGGCATCTGGAGGCCCAGGGAGGCTTCTCCGGACTTCATTCTGAAGGGGTAGAATCCACCCTCCTGCTGGGATTCTGGCCGTATCCTTATGGTCCTGGAGTGGCCGGTGACTTGATGTGGGTCCTCATGCCCAGGAGGATGGAGGATCAGCCTGGGGCTGGGCTGGGTGAGGGCCCGGATCTTGGAGGCTGCAGCTTAAACAGAGAAAAATGAGCGGATCTGAGAAATTTGCAGTTTCAAAGATGAAATTGACAGGCCAGAGTGGAGAGTTGGAGCAGGAGGCAGAGACAAGGTGGAGCTTCGGAAAAAGAAACAAAGTTAAGCTGAGATACAGCAGTGCACGCGATGCCGAGCGCCTACTGAGTGTTCATGCTCCGGCAATTTCATCAGTCAACGCTGTGGTGGTTGGGGGTAGGTTCTCTCTGCAGTCAGCCCCTCCCCAGACAGAGCCACCGCCTGGATCCCGGGATCTGAGGATGAAAGCGCTGAGAGCCCCTCGCGGGCCCTGGAGGACAGATGAATCCATGATGGGCAGCGCGGCCTCAGGCCCATTGTGAGTGGGATCGCGTTGGCGTCCCCCAAGGGAGATGCCACTGCAAAGTCCAAATACCTGAAGAGCCCCGACGGAGCCAGGCCAGACAGTTCTTCTCCCCGAGGCACCGGCTGAGCTGCCTCATTGACTTCCCCACCCCGGTGCTTTGGAAAACGGGACGCCCATCATTTGAGCTGCGACTTTGCCCCCTCTCACAGCCGTGTTGTATCATCACTTTACATTAATGTTAAAAAAAAAAAAATAGAGGCCGGGCACGGTGGCTCACACCTGTAATCCCAGCACTTTGGGAGGCCGAGGCGGGCGGATCACTAGGTCAGGAGATCGAGACCATCCTGGCTAACATGATGAAACCCCGTCTCTACTTAAAATACAAAAAACTAGCCGGGCGAGGTGGCGGGCGCCTGTCGTCCCAGCTACTCGGGAGGCTGAGGCAGGAGAACGGCCTAAACCCGGGAGGCGGAGCTTGCAGTGAGCTGAGATGGCACCACTGCACTCCAGCCTGGGCCACAGAGAAAGATTCCCTCTCAAAAAAGAAAAAAAGAAAAGGCACGCGGCAAAGTCTCCAAGTACAACCTGTGATGTATTCTGCACTACTTATTCCATTTGATAGAAGCTGAAGAAAAAGGATGAGTGGCCCTGCCCGAAATCAGCCGTGGCATTTACACCATGATGTCAATTTGACTCAACATCCATCACTGCACTCACATCGCTTCATAAGCAATTTTCCAACATTTCTGAAGCCGTAGTCACAAAAAAGAAATAAGGAGTCATGCAGGTCAGGTTTTGAAAATAGATCTAAAACACAAGGCTAAACTTTCTAATAGCCAGTCATGCCTAAGATTTAAAATCCTCATCCTTCTAACACTTTTCAATGTAGCTGTTCTTGGCCAGCCTCAGCTCAGCAAGCTCAAATGAGAGCTAAAAGAGTGTTGGTCTGATGTGGTCAGCAGATGTTTCCTTAGGCCTCCACGGGTCACTCACAGGTTTGATTGATGCTTGTTGATTTAAGGATGTTTCTGCCTGAGCTCTGGCTCACTCTCCACCAGTGATTCCTCCCTCAGTTTCCACGTGTGCTTCTGTGATGGGATTTTTCTTGGGTGCGTAGAAATAGTCATGTCTCGTATGTGGTTAGAAAATTATCCCTCAACACTGGGTTCCCTTCTTCCTCTAATTCTTGCCTTCCCTTCACAGCGAGTCTACTCAGGACAGTGCCGTGGTGGACACACACGTGGCCAGGCCCCAGAGGAGCTGTTCACACTCTTGTCCATGTTTGCAATGTGCACGGGTGCAGCTCTGTGCAGCCACTCTGCCGGGCGACCCTTTCCTGGCACCTGCCTGGAAGCTGCTGGATCCTGTGTCTCCGCACTGCCTCCCATTGACACTGCTCTCACTGAGGTCCCCGGGGGTGCCTTTCATCCTTCCCCAGTCGCTTAACCACACCAGTAATCAGCGTCTCTACAGCACTCAATACTACTAACCATGGAAATCCCGGCTTCCTAGGCTTCATGACGTTGGTGGAACTGGTCTTTCTCCTCCTCTCCGTGGGGCCTCTGTCCCTTAAATGCAGGTGTTCTTTGGGCTCTGTTCCTGCATCTGACCCCTCCCACTCCCTCTCATTTCCATGGCTCCAGTTATCACCTGTGCACCAGAAACTCCCAAGCACAAGTTTGACCACATGACCTTCCCTGGAGAGTGCCTGACCTGCACAAGACTTGCCAAACATCCTCCGAGCCTGGTGGGGAAGGTCGGAGGCGTGGGCAGGAGAGGGCCTTGCTGATCTGACCACATCCGCCCGTTCACCTCCCCAGCCCAGTCACTCACCGTTCCTGCCCCTCCAGGGAAGCCCTGGGCTCCATTTCACAGAACACATGAGGGTCCTGAGAAGATTCCGAGTTCTTTCATGTTCTCCGTCTGTGTACACATTACTGCGGACAACCCCAGTGTCCTTCATGATGCAGCTCCCTTTCCTCTCCTCTGGAAGCCTCCGTGACACCCTGTGTGGGGTGAGACCCCCACCAACCACCCGCCACTGTCGCACTCCAGCCTGCCCGTGTCGGAAAAGGTACACCCCCACCCATCACGGACGGGGAGGCCACTGGACAAAGCTACATCTGACACCGTAGGGCTCTCCCTGTCGGTATCTTCCAAATGGCTCATCGTTGATTAAATAGGAAATCATTAAGAGAAATACCGAGAGAAACTAAATGTTTCAATGGCCACTTAGACACACTATTTTGTTGGGGACTCAGGCTTTTTCTCCGGCAGAAACTCACTGGGGTTTGTGTCTTTCCTGCACGAACAACGTCAAATGACTCTCTGACAATTTTCTGCTCATTTCCGCAAAGTAGGGTGAGGACTTCACAACCCGGCAGAGACAAACGCTGGCTGCCAAATGCTTTGGGACTTAGGATTTCTCCATCTGCTCCTAACAGCAATTTTTGTAAAGCAGATGGATTTTCTATCTTTCCAGAGCATTCGCCTTAGTTTTTGGGAGAAACAAAGCTCTGTCCTTCCACGCTCTGCATCTTAGATGTCATATTATCATATTGTATTAACCACCTCCAGTCTTTTCTCTGTGATCACATTTTTTCAATAATAACACATGTGACTTCAAGCACAGTTTAAATGAACTACCTAATTTGTAACAGAGTGAATGAGAATTCTTCAGGAATTCCTGGCCCCATGTGGTCACTGAGGGACCTCCCTTCTTTCGCAGCAGCGTGGGAACCTCTTGTCGGCTCGGAGCTGTCTGCGTCCAGACCCCAAACACCTTGCTCTGCTGTCTTTCCCCACGGCAGCCCCATCATTTGCAACCACTCGATTCTCTGCTTTCATTTGCCTATCATCTTTCTTTCCTTCCAGAACATGAGAACCGTGAGGACAGGGACTTTTGTCTGCTTAGTTTGTCACCGTATATAATTACACTCAAGAGCAATGTTTCAGGTGCCTGATACACAAATATTTGTTGAATAAATACATTTTCCTTTTTACTCATCTCACCATCAGATGGAGTTTGCATTCATTAAAAATTACGTTCGACTCTGGTTGCAGATATTCGAAATGGCAGGAGTTTAAACAGGGTGGAAGTTTATTTCTGTCTCTCTCGAAGGTCAGGTGCAGAGACTTTGGGGCTGGTCACAGGGTCCAGACTGCTCTGGGAATTTGTGGGCCAGGACGCAGCCTCGGGCAGGGCGCCCAGAACTGTGCCCCCATTTCTTTCCCATCCTTTGTCTAGAAATTACACACATGGCCACACTTACTGCGATAGGCTGGGGAATGTGTTTTTCATTCCAAGAGGCCGCTGTTTTTCCTGTCGACAATGGGCAGAACAATTACCAGCAAGAAGCACTCAGCCGCAAGCTCGCCTGTGTGATGAGGTGGAGAGGCACTGAATGCCCCTTCCTCATCACTGTGTTGACTTTGGTGGAGGTTTATCATGACCGACTAGGACAATTTTCACAACTTCTAGCATGTCTGCCCCAAATCTCTTCCCGATAGAATTGAAGGTGAGCTCAGGGCAGCGTGGAGTGCCCACCCAGCCTCCTCCCAGTGTGTCTGCGTCTCCGCTTAGTCTCTGAAGTGAGCTGTTTGGTTGCATGTGGATTGGCTTTTGGAGGGGAAGGGTCAGGAACCCTCATCCGATGACCCTTGCTTCCCAGAATCTGAGACAGCACAGGATGGAAATCACACCTGCCCTGTCGAAGGTGGACACGGAACTCATGTGGAGCCTGGGATTTGGGTGGGTGATGGGGGCAGGGGACTCTTCATAGGTTCAGCAGAATAAGGAGGGTGAGGGAGGGCACAGGGCGGGCCAGGCCGCGCATCATGGGCAGGACACGGCCGCTTCCCTCCCAGGTCTCCTGCTGGTCGGAACACGAGCACATGTGCCCAGGAAGCTCGGTGGATAAAAGCTGTCGCTCGTGCTTGTTTGGGAAACTGGGAGGAAGTCCTGATGAAAACGGGGTGCCTGGGAGTGGATTAGAAGAGCTTTAAAACGTCAGGCTGATGGGGTAACTGTGGGGTGTGGGATGCCCGGGCTCCCCAGATCCCTTTGTCAGTAACTTCACGTGGCCTCCTTCATTCATACATCACCAAGCCACAATGCAGCAAGGCAGAGAGTGCTGCTGTGGCCCCAAGGTACGGAGAAGAGGGTCCGGAGTGGCTCCAGACACCTACGAATGTCTCCTGGGGATGAGGTCTTCGAGGGCCTCAGGCTGCCTTTCTCATCACCTGTTTTAGTGACCTTCATATCTTCTCTTTTTAATTTTTATTCTTCTGAAATTAGCCTATTTAGGAAGTACAGTACAATACCTGTAACTATTCTCGGCCTCGGAAAGATTTACTTTTATAAAATACACAGCTAAGTAAGTTGTGCAAAACACCTGACATAAGATATTTACAATACAGGCCTCTCCCTGAGCTGATGGTGCCGGGGGCCAGGGTTCTCAAGAGTCCCGGGAGCCAAGTGCACATCACAACTTGCAGAAGAAACACCACCTCATGCAGATACAACACTCTGATGTCAACGTTTGTAGATACACAAGAGATTGGCAAAGTAGAGATGTGTTTTCAGACTACTCTTGATTTCTCATTCGCTTTTTGTCATTTTTGTTGGTCATTTCAATTAGTAGACAGTACGAATATCAGTGCTACCCGTGGGCAGCCAGCACGGTGTATTCTGACATCAAACGGCTTCTTAGAAAATCTGGGAACCTGCCATGAGGCGCCATGCAAATCCGGTTGAGAGTCCTTTGTCTCTTATGATTCTAAACAAAAGTACCACCTTCTTCAGGGAAAGTGGACCAGCCAGTGCCCACTGGAGGGCACCTTCCCTGAGGTGTAGTTTAGTTTTCCTTTCAATGCCATGAACAATTTTACTTCCAATTAAGCACCAAAGCAAAAGATATACAGAAATAGTTCACTTGGGAGAGGATGGAGTCAAATCAGCTGTTTTTCTTTTTATTGTACTTACTATAATTTTTAAAAAGTCCTAAATGAAGGCTACATGGAGAGAGTTCCTCCTGTTAGGGACTGGCCTGACATTGCACATCTCAGGTCTTCTGTGCAGGCAGAATGCACGGCGAAGACGTGCCTTGTTCATCACCTGTACAGAGACCAAAGAAAGCAAGCTTCATGCTTCTCTTTCTCTCTAGAAACACGAAAGCATGAGTCTGGAAGTCTATGCAACATGATATTGTTTTAGAAACTGTGGAAATTTCTTTTTGTATTTTGGGGTGTTTTCCAAGCACCATGATGGTAGCACAACCCTCACCTGCCCTAGTTTGATTTGTCAGATTTCACCAGCTCACTGCACAGGCTGCACAGATGGCACGCAACAGTGTGTGCAGCTTACTGCTTATAAATCTACTAGCTTGCTCATAAGACACCGTTACTGCAGACTTTTAAATCTATCTTACCCTACCCCTGGGAAAAGGACTGGTAAGTATGATGTTCATGAAGTATCTTGCGTAGGCAACGATTTACTCAAATGCCAAACTCAACTTAAACCTAGGTTTTTCCATGCCAAGCATTGGGAGGCCTGAACCAGCTCCAAATTGAGGCAGCATTAACATGCTTGCTCTTCATCCTAAGAGAAATATTCACTTTTTCTAGGGATGAGGAGTGGTTAGCAGAAGGAAATCAAACTTTTCTGGAAATGATTTCAGCATATTCATCTTGTAAGAATGTCTTCTGATATAATGCTTAAAAAAACAAGTGAATGTCAGAGTTGCTTCATGCAATTCCCCCCTGGGTTTTAGGAATTTCACCAAACACAGTCTGGGGACCTGGCGTCTTTCTGCCTGGTCAGTCCTGGAGGCAGAATCCGGAAACAGCCTCCGGTTTCTTGGATCGAAGCCTTCCACTGCTGGGCTCGGCCCTCCATTGGGTCCCTCCCTCACCCCACGCCCTTTCCCAGAGGCCTCCTGCTTCTCGGACCTGAAATGTTGATTTTGGTGGGGCCGTGATTGGTGGTCTCAGAGCCAGAATTTCCCATCTCAACTGCCCTTTGAAAGACAATGGCAAGAGGGACCCAGGTGACATGGAACAGAGCTGGGTGCCTGCCAGGGAGAAAGACTATGTACAAGGAACGCCGTGAGCCATCCCTGCTTCCAGTGGGCAAGACCGGAAGTCACCTGAACTGTGAGCCTGGTGGGTGCTCTGGCCTCTGCATCTCAGCCACTCATTTGTGAGGAGTAAATGAAACAGTTTCTGCACAGAGCCCAGCACTGTGCTGGATGCATCCCACACATTTCAGAAAATGTACCCTGACCACAGCATGAGCCACAGTGTCCACAGAAAATACAGAGTGTGCCCGGTGGGACCTTTGGACACAGGCAGAGTCCCCTTTGCCTCTCCCCAGTCTCTGCATCCGTTCCCATTTGGCGTGTTGTCGGATGAAGCAGAGGGCTGAAGTACTCTGGCTTTTCACTGTGGGTTTCTGAGCCAATGTAAAGACACTTGTTCCCGGGGACCCTGGATTTTCAGACACCCAGATATCAGGAGCAGCACAGCTGGAGTTCTGTGGAAAGTCATACCAGTTATTTATGATCTAATGCTTTTAGATTAGAAAGATCAACAGCATCACATCTGGGGAAATAGTTGTTATGGTCCACTGTGTGATAGAAAACACAAATGACCCAAGATCCTAAGAAATATAATGTTCAATAAACAGGATGTTCGCATTCTAGTGTTTTCTGACTTTCAATTTATGTTAAGGCCTTCATGGAATCAATGTGACTTGGTGTAGAGATGGGGTGCCCCCACTGTCAATCACTCTCAAGAGCTTTGCTACCTCCTCCTCCCAGTCTCTCCTCCTAGGAAGCATCTGAAGCTCCTGGGGCTCCCTGGAGGCAGGTACACAGCCTGGGCCCCCAGGACAGGCAGTGGTGCCATGTTTCCAGCCCATCTCCTTCCTATAATTATAAGTAGAAGAAATAAATGGGCTCATGGACTATTTGATAATCCAATTAATGAAAAGTTAATCATATGAAACTTCAAGAAAAATAACATATTTTGACTAATTAACTGCTGACACACCTCTAAAATACTTCCCCCTGTAATTGTTGTCTGTGTATTCTTTGGTTGACTCTTCACATGCCAAATCTTGTATAGAGAAAACTAAAAGTTAATTCAGCAATCTAGCATGCATGACCAAAATTGATTTTTATTACTGAGTTTGGAAAATATTTTATATAAAAACGTCGTTGTAATAGCATGCAACTTTTTATAATTTTTTTGTTTCTTTTGGGAAAACCTCTACCAACTTTCTTTTGTCCATAATGATATGATTTCGGAGCTGTTCAAGTCTTTCTCTGCTCTGACCCCTTTTGAATTGGCCGTATCCATTAATGAATTTGCTTTTAATGTCCTCATTTTTATTATGTGTGAAACTCGATGTCAACATTGTCCGTCGTGTTCCCACGAGTAACTCTTCTGTATCACTTGGATTACCAGCTAGCTCAGGAGCCCGTGGATTTCTTCTACTGGCAATTCCTCTTTCTTTTATGCGTTCTTTCTTATGTATAGTCTGAGTGTGTATGATTGCAAGGTGCTTGCAGACTTTCTGAGGACAAAATGTAACACATCCTGAGACATGATCTGATTTGCAGAGACACATAGAACAAAACCACACACACAGAGGCACCTGCTGTGTGTAACCCAGCTATAGTTTTGCACCACACACACAGGAATTCTGATAAACTCTATCTGGCACGGTTCATGTCAGTAAAGAAAAACAAACCTGATGTGCTCTTCATTGTAGATGCTGTTATCAGTAGCGATCCTGGAGGAATACATTTTTATTTTGGGTAGGCAATGCGACCTGAGTCCACTGTGTACAGTTTCACACTCTTGAGGATTGAAAGAATTCTTTATAGATTGTTTCTAGCTCCCTATATTTAAACCTAATTTCTCCTTCAGTATTCACAGACTGCCACAGAACGTCCCCATCAGGACATACCTCTTAGTTCTGCCCTCAGATCTCACCAAGAGGGCCATGCTCTGGGCCTGCTTTTGGGAGGACCTCACCCTGGCCTTTCTCAGCCACCAAGCCCCACCCCACGGTACATCCCTGGGAGCCCCGGAGTCCGCTCCACTCTGTAGATTTGGCCAGGCATCCTGGGCCTGGGAATTCCCTACTCACAGAACCCTGAGCCCCTTGAGGGTCTGCATAAGCCCCTCAGTGGATCTTCCTTCTGAGGGTAGAACGCACTGTGGTGTGAGCCCCAGGTTAATGAGGGCAGCTGGCGGGAGCCATGGAAAGAGTGTGAACCTGGAGGCTGAAAGGCCCTGCAGTGCATGCATGCATCCAGGCAGGGGGCCCAGCTGGCATTGCCACAGGCCATGGGTGCCAGGGATGGGTGGGAGATGGGAAGTTTCCAGAGGGGTGGGAAGAGAAAGGAAGTGCTGTCCAGAGACCCACAGAGCACATTCGGTCAGGCACCCGACGCTGCCCCTCTAGGGCCTGTGCTTGGTGAATGTTGGATTCTGAGGCTCCAGGTTTTGTTCAGCGTATTGCTCACTGGCTCGCTCTTGGCAAGTTTCCTCCTGCTGTCAATATTTGTTGCCTTAAACCAGTCTTTTCCTTTCTTCTTGGGTTCTGTACCTCTGTTTGCCAATGCATCCCTTCTGAAAATTAAGTAACACAAAGCATATGGCTGGCCTTAGGTCCTTATTTTCCTTTGAAATCCTTCATCCCTACTACTATTCAGTGTCTGGCCAAGAGGGAAGCCAGAGACACCCTGGTTTAGCATCTGACTGTCTGGCGGAGGTGGCCGGAATCAGGATCAGGTGTGACTGTGGTGGCTGCACCTGCTCCTCCCGCCATCAGTGCCCTTCCCGGCCCTTAGCTCACCCGACTTTGTCTTTCATGCCTCTCTGGGCCCAGCATCTACCCGGTCCTCTCCAGGCTCCTCACATCACTCCCCCTCAGGCTCAGGCTTCCCCCAGAGCTCCAGCTTCTGAGTGTGGGGTGAGAGACCTCCACCACTGGGCAGCCACAGAGGGTGGAAGGCATGAAGGTGACAGGGAGAACTCTTATGGGTGACCCTGAATAGACACCATCTATTGGAACACTGACAGAATATTTGCCCCTTCGGGCTGATGGATAAGAAAAATAATGCCCACTCAGTGCTTAGCAAAGGGTAGAGTCGGTGAGTGGTGGCAGGAAGGGGTGGGAAAGGGGAGATGGTGGTGGGGGAAAGGGCCTCAGATCTTCCATCTGGTCTTCCTCACTGATGCCAGAGACCTCTGCTGTGGGGAGCTCCGGACCTGGCGGCACAGCTTTGGGACTCCAGGAACTTGATTCAGCAACACTTCTCCAGGACCGAAACTGGCTTTGTGAGGGTGACCGCCAGGGCCTCAACGAGGTAGGCAGAGAGGGTTAAATAACCCATACAAGAATAAGCAGGGACTAGTGCGGGAGCTATGGGGGAGTGGAGGATGTTGAAGTGCGGAGAGGGCCCTGAGCGACCTGAGTTGTGGGAACCTTCGGTTGGGGTTGAGGCTCACATGACAGAATAAGCGTCTGCACTTCTAAGCAGAAGGGTATTGATTTTGGGACACTCAATGGCTTATGGAGGCACTGGAGGAGCTAAATAAGTAGAATTCACATTGAGCTTTTAGAAACAGTTCCCAGAGCCTTGCCCTAGAACTGGGTCCCGAGAAAGCAGCTACCTCTTCCTTACTCAGGAGCCTGGTGCATTGGGGGCTGTCACCCTAGAACTAGGTCCCCAGGAGGCTGTTGCTACAGCTTTCAACTTTGGAATTACACAGCCTCATGCAGTCAATGCCTGGGCCACAGAACCTCCTCCGTGTCCTTTGGAACGGTTCTTGCAGCAGCCTCTATCCCATCCCACCTTGCAAGTCTGGCACAGGTGCCTCTGATGGAGAGGACCTAAATGCTACCTTCAATCATAGCTGCAGAGTCATATGGGAGATGTGACTTTAGCTTTCAATCTCTGTTAAAGAGGTCCTCACATTAAAAATGGCAATGGCTATGGCCTGGCTATTCTGGGGGCATGAAAAGGGGACAGAGAGGAGCTGGCTAGAGAAGTAGAAATAGCCAAAGAGCTTGGGAAGATAAGTCTTCCTAAAATTTAAGCTCTTAGTTCTGGAGCTGTGTGATAAGCCCTTGAACTTGGAGTAAAACTCTCCTGTAAATAATGCCTCCTGCAAGTGATGTCTGGGGAACATTAAGGAAAAGTGTAAGAATTCTTCCTGTGCACATGAGAAAAACTCAATTCAAACTAGCTCAAGCAAAAATACTAATTTATTGTCTCACGTAACTGAGAATTCTAAGAAGATGGACTTCAGGCATGGTTGGATCTAGGTGCTCAACCCAGGCATATCCCTGCTTTCATCTCTTGCCTTTGTTCTTCTTTGCATTGGCTTCATTTTTCAGAAGGCTGTTTCTATGTCCCGCCTACCACTCCAGGCTGATGTAATGTGTACAACGACAATCTCAGAAGCAGAAGGGTTCTATTTGTTCTGGTGTTTGTATCAATTCTAGAAAAAAGAAGTTGGCTTGCTTGGGACGTGCACTGCATTTTGGCCCAGTTGCTGTGTTCAGGGGTACGGTGTTCTCCGGACAGCCAGGCTGTGCCCAGGGACAGTGGGATTGATGGGCAGCCCCATTAGAATCACGCACAGTGGAGCAGGGTGGTCCACAAAGGCTCTGATTACAGCCGACAGAGGCCCCCAGGGTGTGCTTGGAATGGCATGGGGCAGAAATAAGGGCATGGTCACCCACAGATATGAGGACCAAGGCAGGGCAAGCATGTGGGAGCCCCTCAGCAAGCCCAGACGCCACGTGCCGAGGAAGTTTCCTCACCCTGAGTCCCCCGAGGTCTGGGGAGGGCGGCTGGGTCCAGCTCCATAACCGGCACCACAGTTTGATGCGACTCACCTGAATGAAAAGCACACGGTGACCCAGCCGGCAGCCAGGTCACTCGGCACAATGCAAAGATTGTTCTTCTAACCATTCTGTTTGTCTCCAACTCCTGAGACATTTCCTTTCATTTTAACCTGACCGATTTTCATCCTGCAACTTTGAAGCCAGCGTAGTAACTACTCTCCTCGGGTCTCAGCAATCGGTGTATTTGAAGTTAGGTTTCCTGAATTGTGTTCTTATTTAATGATATATCAAACATTTTTCAGCGGATTCACTAAAACCTATCATCATAGACTCCATCTTTTCCAATATCTACATCAAGAATGCAACTTAAAAAGGGTGAGAGACTGCCCAAATGTGGCCGAAGCTGAGTAATAAACACGATAATCCAATCAAACGGGGCAGCGTTCGCATCTGGAAAAACAGACTCTCACTTGAAATAAAAGCAACTGCACTTTGCTCTGTTTCAGTGGCCTCTAGGTCTTTGGGGTAACACATAAGATGGTACAGAAACTCCAGTGCGGTCTATTTAGAACCTCACAGGAGTTGGAATTACCTAACCTCATTGCCCAGTAGTGAGGCACGGTGTGCTGTGCACTCGTGTGTGTATGTGTGAACATGCATATGTGTAGGTATGTCTTTGGGCACATGTGTGTACCTGCATGTTGGTGCGTGTGTGTGTTTGAATGCTGGAATAACAAGGAATGAGAGAGCGATGTGTGGGGCAGATACAGATTTGCTCACTATGCACTTTATAAAAACATACACACTTGCACAATATTTTATTTTATAAAATGATTCCTTACATCAATTTTGTTTAACCTTAATAAATTGCTCAGAAGTTGTGGCTATGCAGCCTTTAGCTGTAAAAAGTGAAGTTTATAGACTTGTGTTATATTTGCCAATAAAGTGAAAAAGACATATATATCTTTTCTCAGTTTATGAGCATCACGATGAGTACTGCAACCCAACAGAGACTGTGGATCATGACGGAAGAATTCCTGCTCTTCACAATGTGTCCCTTCTGTTAAAAATAAGAGAGACATGTTTGTTATTGCTATAGCAACTCACAACTATCAAATAGATGCCTCCGCCCAGCGTGACACCCTTTCATTGCATCAGCTCCAGGCCCCACTTCTGTTGTTGAAGGTGCTGGGACTGGGACGTGACCTCTCTCAGGAAGGGGAGCGAGGCTTGCCATTCCCATCACAGCATTTGTGTGCACTTACTCTGGCCCGGGTGCAAGAGCTGTCAGCCTCTGTCCTGCAGAATGGGCTGGACAACTAAACGTATGAGCATTAGATGTTATATTGCTCACGGCTTCTTACCTCATCCACCCCTCCTACTCCTCCCTGAGTAGCCTTAGCAAAGAATTTCCTCCTCCTCCTCCTCCTCTTCCTCCTTCTCCCTACCCTTCCACCACTTGCAAGACTTTTGGCTCAATGCATTTATTTCCGTCATATTTTGGCATATGTTTGAGTTCTAAATTCCAAAGTTTCCAACTCCTTACATATAAAACAAACAAAATAATGTACTCTTCTGTTATTTTCAGTTGAGCATGTAGAGCATCACAGATGCATACACACACACAGAATGTGCAGGGGGCTTCAGACCACCTGCGTTCATTCTGACGTCGGTGAGGAGAACCAGGAAAATGCCAAGTGATCTCACCACTGGCTCTTGCTTTGCTGAGACAGTTTTCCAGACTCAGGCCTTGCAGGACAAGGACTTGAAAGTGTTTCCTTCTTCTTCCCTGGTCACAGCAAACCATTGACAGGCATAGGAAAGTAAGAAAGTGTGAGGTTCAGAAGAGAGGAGGGCGATGGTGTGGGCGATGGAGCGGTGCAGGGTTCAGCCTGGGAGGGTAGCGAGCAGCCCCTGTACTCCGAGGTTGTGCCCGGGTCTGACTCCTGGGGTTGTGCAGGCTGGTGTCGCAGTAACACGTCCAGAGTCCGGCTTGGTTTTGCTGTGTGCTAGCACCATATTACCCGGCGTGGGCTTGAATATGGCCCCTTGCGCTGGGGGAGGGAGGGAGGAGACACCCCATGGCCCCATGGCAGCTCTCCCAGTTAAGCTGAACAAAAGTTATTAAAAGTTTGGCCAACACTTTCCCTGCCTGAAGCATCTGAGTTATTCTGATGGCTCAGGGAGGTCCAGAGTACCTAGTTCTAGGAACCTGTGAGCTCCTTAGTCACAAAACCCATTTGCTTGTCTTTATATGTTTTTACTTCTATTTATCTGCCCAGCAAGTCCCTGCCGTTGTTCACACAATCGTTTTTTGGTTCAGATGAATAATTCAATAGATTTTCATAGACAAGACACTGTCAGCAGTTGAGTCAATTGGGATACCCGGGTTTCAACCTGCACAGTTAAAAGGAAAGCAAGAAAACACAGCACAGAAATCCGTCAAAACACACGGCAGAAATCCATCAAAGCGCACATTGTCTGGGAGGAGAAATTCAGAGCCTCTCCACCCGGTGTGAAATTGTATCCTCCCCGCCAAACCAAGCACACTGATTTTCCTTTTCAACTTTGCCCAACGATGGTAACTGTTCAGTTTCCAGGGGCCACTTCAGCTACATGATATCACTTAAATTTACTGTTGCCATTCACAATGTGGGGCACATGGAGATACAAAGTGATTTGGCCAGAGGCCCACGGCTGGTAGCTGCAGGGGAAGGATTCGAACACAGGTCTGTCTGCCTCAGAGGTTCTTGTTTCATTCTCAGGCCATAGAACGCCCCACCCCCACCCCCACCTGAGTTTTAGAAACAAAGTCTTGATTCTTGCAGCTGGAGATAAGTTCAAGATATTAATAAATGCAAGATATTATCTAATATTGTGAAGTAGAAAAAGGCAGAATTGTGTGTGTGATCTCATTTCTTTTTTTGCAAAAAGGAAGTCTCCATAAAGGAAATACACATATATTAATAGAAAGATCACCAGGTGGGGGAGATGGCAGATTCTAGATGATATTTTATTATTTTTTCTACTTTTCACCTTCACATATGTAGTCACCTTCACATATGTATGCCGCCACTACCCCAACCTTACATCATTGGAGTCATTCATTAAACCCCAATCTGTGTGAGTCACTGCAGAAGTGAGGCTAACAGAAGCCCCGCACTGAAGGCCACGTTCCTTCGTGGTGCCGTCCCACACCAAAGCTGCTGTTCCCACGTGGCTATGGAGCTCTGGAGATGAAACGAGTGACATCAAGGGGCTGAATGTTGAATTCCATGTAATTTTACTTAATTAACATTTAAATAGCCTCGTGCGGGTAGTGACTACTGTATATTGCCCAGCACAATTAGTAACAGGGATGTTTTAAAACACACATCTAAATGAATCACAGGTGAAGTCGGGTGTGCCCATCTGACTTGGCAGACAGGGGCCGACCACTGGGTACCTGTGCAGACCTTCTCCAGCATCACACACAGTGCAGGATGGCATGGGCCCCGAGCAGCTGGCTTACCTGAATTGTGGCAGCAGCAGTAACAACCCCAAACTAGCTTCACAGTGTGGATTTAATTACAGAAGTCAGAGGAGGGCAGGCACCGGCTGTCTTCATTCTTTCTCGGTGACCTCCACCTGTCTGCTTCCACCTGCAGTAAAAGTCTGACTTGATGGCTTCATAATAATCTAATTGATAAGGAAGTACTTTTTTATATACTACCTTCATCCAAGACACAATTTTTCTCCTAAATATTTCAATATGAAGACTGCCTCTTTGTTTAATGATTTTTTAAGAACAAATTTACTGCCAGAATTAGTGCACGAAGGTCCTGAGACCATGGCTGCATCCTAAATGCCCCAGCAATGAGCAGAGGGGAGCCCAGCCCAAGCCTCTTAACGGAGCTCTGGTCTCTAACGCGATGCTTCTAATCTTATGAGCCTTGGCTACTTTTTAAATCTAGGAGCACCAGAGCTCCAATCACAAGGTCCTATATTCTCTCTAGAATCTTGGTTAAAGCAATGAACGTGTCCCTTGCTTTGCTTTTGCCCCAGAGACCTGTAATTGCCAACACTTCACTTTAAAAATCTCTTACAAACCTTAATCCTCAAAGCCCCTCTGTAATATCATAGACAGGAAGACCAGTGTCTGCACTTCTAGCGCTTTTCCATTTATTTTTATATTCATAATTTTATTCGTTTATTGGGAAATTTAAGGCATATAGAAGTTAAAACCACAGCTGAAGCCTCAGGAGGTGCACATTTTCAAAGATTTAAGAGATTCATTTCTTTGTCTGCAAAGCACGTGCTCTTCCGCACTGTGCTAAGTGGTCTGTGCCTGGGCACCGGGAGTTGCGGTTGTCAAATGGGCCTGGGGACAGTGGACAGTGGACAGTGGAGGAGCAAGTCAAGAAACGACATTGACAGTAATCACCCTGCTTCAGTGTTTCCATGAAGTGCTCTTAGATGCAATGATTGTGAAATGGGAAAATCATGAGTGGCCACCTGGGCGAGCCTCAATGGCCGACATCTCTGCATCTGAGCATCTCTGCAGAAGCTGCCGTCTGGTAATTTCAGTCTGTCCTGGGCACCTGGATCAAAGTCAGAGGCCCTCCCTCATGGCTCCTCTTCACCTGCCCCCGCACTAGGGTCCTATCTTGGGCAGGATCCTGGAGGCTCACTCGCTTCTTCCCAGGATGGAAAAGGCGTCTGAGCTGCTTGTGTCTGATGAGGAACTTGTTTGACAGGTGAGAGGCACAGAGCGGATGAGTGGATTCATATGGAGCCCACAGTTCCCAAACCACCTGTGCAGGAGACTCACAGGTTCCCAAACCGCCTGCGCCTGAGGCTTGCTGGGGGCACGACTCACAACGCAGGCTCCTGGGGCCCTCCAGAGACTCTGGTCTCAACCAGCCCATGGCACCCACCTCAAGTAACACTGGCCTCGGGCACTGATTCTCAACCGGGGCTAACCACTAAAAATTTACTCAAGGAGCTTTTAAAAAGTATCAGTGCCTAGGACACAACACAGGTTAATTGAATAAGAACTTCGGGAGGAGACTCTAGGTACTTGCATTTTCCTAAAAATCTTCCTAAATGACTCGGGTTTTCAGCCACAGTTCAGCAATGCCAGTCTAAGACGAAAAATGAAATGACTGGGTTGGAACCTCAGGCTGTGCGGAGCCCACAGTGGGTCCGGACTTCGGTTTCAGTGCCCTCCATGGTCCAACAGTCATTGAGGACCCCAAATTATTTATGTAAATTATATGTCAGTATCTACCATATTAGGAATTAAAACAGAAAATGTTTTAAATATTCTAATTCATTTTAAAATAACAATAATAAATCCATTATGTGTTAACATAACATTTTTGTTAAAACCAACTATATTTTTCAAAAGGGAAAATCAGTGAGAAGCGTGGCATTAATCTACATGTGTGTCAATCTCTGTCTCGCTTTAATGGAAGACAGCTGGACTCACACAGCTGCTGCTGCATTCCACCTGTTATGGTGCGTTTTGGGGAATATATAAGGAAAATCTAGACCTGTGTGTGTGTGTGTGTGTGCTTGTGTGTGTGTGCGTGTGTGTACCTACATATATGTAGGGGGAGAAAGGAATATTTTAAGAATTTTTTTGGATTATTATGGATATTCTTATTTTAATCTTTACAAAAACCTGAAAAGTGATAGTTTTTTTGTTTTGTTTTGTTTTTTTGTTTTGTTTGTTTGTTTGTTTGTTTTTTGAGACGGAGTCTCGCTCTGTTGCCCAGGCCGGAGCGCAGTGGCAAAGTGATAGTTTTTAAAGTGATTAATGGCCACGTAGAATCCGAAGCCACGTGGTGAGCGTTTCCTTGGCTCCTACGCTGATATTCGTGTGTCCACGTAGACTCTGAAGCCACGTGGTGAGCGTTTCCTTGGCTCCTACGCTGATATTCGTGTGTTTATCTTGCCCTTTGAATGGGCCTTTTACCCAGGCCTAATTTTGTAACTTCACGTGTTCACCATTTGGAAAATAACGGTTTACTGAGATGTGCAGAAACTCCAAATGCAGACCTGTCCGAGAGACTGAATATATGAAGGGATGCTGGGAAGACCACAGAGAAGCCTGGACTCTGACCCACACCTGCAGCAGCCTGCCCAGGAAACCTGACCCTGACCTAGTACCTGCGAACGCCAGCCCCAGAGCCTGGCCTGCTATCTGGGCGTCAGGACTGCAGGAGGTGGGACAAGGACCCCACCACAGCTGACCCTATATGGCAGGGCTTGATCAGCGACTAACAGCTTTCTTTACCGTTTCCGTGCTTCCCACTTAGCACCAACCAGAGAAAGCCAAATACACTCCCTGGTAAGTCCCACAGGATGCTCCGATTCCAGCTATTCACCCCCAGTGTCCCCGGACAGCAGCCTCCAGCAGGGCTCACCTGTGGCCTTCAGTTTTCTCATCGTAAGTCCCCGTACCCCTGCCTTTGAGTCTCTGGTGGACACTCACAGTGGTGACCGACGCCCCCGCCACAGCAAGCCTCGAATACACAGCCTCTGCGTGTTCCCGCTGAGTTGGTCTTTGTTTATTTTCACACTTAAATTATACACTATAAAAAAACCATAGTTGTTAATATTGCCACCCATCTCACAAAAAAGCCTCTCTATATTGTAAAACTGTCAAGCTCAAGGTGATAAATAGAAGTGACCCAAAATTCTAATGTTTCTTAAAAGTTCAGATTTTATCATGAGCCGCAAATACTACTAGTTCTTTCCCTTGGAGGAACATGTTGTTAATTAGCTAGGTCTGAGTACCACAGTTTGTCTATTGGTTGTTCTTTCAAGTAAAAACTGTGTTCCATTTAAAGAAAAAAAAACATAACCAAAACAGCGAGTTCAGCAGGTAACTGGAACGACAGCCTCAGTGCTTTTCCCACAACAGTGATCATGTTACTCCAGTGTGGAGAAATGCTTCATCCAGTCCCCACTTCACGGCACAGAATATTAAAAAGACAAGCCTGCACGGGTTGAGACTAAATAGTTAATACTGAGCCTCACTGCTTGATTCTGGACACTCTTGGCTGAAAATGGCTTTTCTTTTCCCTGCAGGTGGGCGGAGGTGAAGAAGACCCCAGCTGTTTGTGTGGTTGGTCCTCAGCTTGCTTCGGGTTAAAGATTCGGTAGTTTTACCCACCATTGCCTTTATATACCAGCAATGGGATATCCACACAGTTAAAAAAAAGACTTAGCATTATGATAAAAATAGTTTTCCCTTTGTGGGCCCCCTGAAGGGTCTCGGGATCCCAGCAGTGTGGATAGCAGACTCGGGGACCTGGCAGGAGGGTTTGGGTTAACCCTCTGTTGCAACCTGAGCGTAATGTGAAGGAGTCCCAAAGCCCTCATGCAGTTTTAAGCTTTAAATGCTTTTCTTCAAGTTTCAGTTTGTGGGGGTAGTTTGGTCTATAAGGCAAAAAGACTAAAATGTCTATGAGACATCTGAGAACTGTGATCCACGAAAGAGAAACAGAAGTGAAGAGGCATCAGTTTAGGGGACAGCATCGGAAATACTAAAGGGTGACAGCTGTTGTGTGAATAGGACTGACCGGCTCCAAGGTCAGCCACTAGCCACGGCTGCAGTGAAATTCAGGCCAACCAGCACTTTCTGGGGGTCCTATGTCCTATCTTCCCCTCCTTGTCTCCTCCTTTCCCAGGCAACCCAAACATAAGGCCAATTCATCTGCATTTAGTACCGCAAAGAGAGGAATTTCTAACACTCTTGAGAGTCCTCATTTAAACCTGCACGTTGTGCACATGTATCCTAGAACTTAAAGGATAATAATAAAAATAAAAATAAACTGCAATTTCTGAATTACTTGAGAATACTCACGGGCCATCTCAGATTTCAGAACATACAGGGGTTTATCATTAATGTATTGAGTTCCAAGAGGAGATTCTTAGCCCCTCTGGCATTCTAATAAAACCTATAAACGGGTAAATTAGGCGTTGCTACTTAAATTCGGTTTTTGTCCTTGAGCTCGAAAGTCCTGCAGGGAAAACAGCCCGAGGGAGCCCCTGCAGGGGCGTTGCTTAGGAGAGGCTGTCCTGTTCCAGCCACAAAGGCAGCTCCGGGAGACAAACCAAGGCCCCAAATCCACGAATCCACGGTGCCTGATGCTGTCAGAGCCACTTCCTCAGCAGAGCATCGGTCGTCCAGCCGGATCTTCAGGGCACAAAGGGAGGCGAGCGCACCCAGCCTTCTCTTCGCTCCAATCCCCATTTAACTGTTTGGTTTTGAAAGATTTCTCCAAGAAAAATTTATATATGTAAATTATGTATGTCAAGATTTACCATATTAGGAATTAAAACAGAAAAATTTTAAATATTTTAAAACAGCAATAATAACTCCATTATTTGTTAACAATGGAATGGAGAGGCTGGATATTGTGAACACTGGAACGGAGAGGCTGGAGAAGATGTGGCGAGCACTGGACGCACATGCAGAAAGTGGCGAAACCAGAACTGGCTCCCTGGGGCTGCCCCTGCCTCCCTTGTCGCCGGCTGCGTCTGTCACAGGGCTGCAGCACGGTCATCTTCGTTTTGACTTTACTTTCAGGTGGCAACGCACAGTGCCACAGCCTGTCGCGGTCACCTGAGCACAAGTGCAGTCACAATCCTCCCTATGAATTTTGTCGCGGCTTCATACCTGAAATAAGTATCACTGTATTATCACGTCTCTGTGGAAATCCACATCTTTCAATGCTCCTTTTGAGACACAGGTTATTGTAAGTTGAGAAACAACTGCTTTTCCAGATGTTAAATTCACGCAGAGAGCTCTGTTGTGATAAAGTTATTTCTCACTGATGCTTCACCCTCACCAAGCTTCCAGGCACCTAAAAAGCATCACTGTCATTGCAGGCAGATGTAAGAAATAAGAAAACACCCACGCATGCTCAGCGTGGAAACCAATTCGGTCCTCAGTTCCAACGACAGGTGTCTCTCTAAGCTGGCTGAGACCTTCTTGGGGCAGGACCCTGGGGAAGAAGTGCCTTCTTGCATGGGCCAGACCTGGGGGCCCTGGGGGGCTCCCCTGGGGGACTTACAGAATGGACACCCACCACCCCTTAGTTGTCTCCAATTGTACCCTGAGGAAAAATAGTTCAGTTCCTCCTCTTTCCCATTGAGAACAGCCACCCGCACGTGCTGGCATGCAAGGGCCTCTGATGGCCAACACCAGCTTTCAGTGAGGCAACTAGGGGAGGAGGAGCAACGATTCCAGGAGTTGGAGATTTTATAAGCAGCATCTAGATGAATGACTTAACTTTTCCAAATTTCTGTTATCTTTTTGACAAAACGTGTATTGGTTTCAAGTATCAGGAGAGTTGAGGAATTGAGTGAGTTTATACAACGGATTCTCTGTATGGAGAGGGTTTTAAGTCTCATTTTCTCCTTTGGTTTATTTTTTCCCTTGGATCTGGTTGGGCGTTGAGCCTACAGAATCATCCCCTGCAAAAACAGTCATTTTACGTGCATGTTAATGTCAATAAAATCCAGCCAAGCATAATCTTTGAAAGGCAAGTGTGTTTACTAGGACGAGTCACAACCTGACACCCTGTGGTAGATGCCGACGGGCCTGACTTACTCAGAATTTACCATCAGTGTCTAACATCTTGGCGTGGCACTGGGTGGAGATCTTTGATGGAAATTTTAGTGATTCTTACCAGTGTAGAACCATTTCCATGCTTGAAGGACTGAATCATATAAACAATATTGCTTTCATAGAGTCCGTAGGCTGAATTAGACTTTAAAATCTTAACAGCAAAGGTGTACTTAGCATTAGAAACAGAAGCACTGGTGGGAAGTGAAGGGTGTATAAAGCGAATAGTATCTTTTATACACATGCAGCATCTTTTGGGAAACTCTCCGAAATGCCAAGTTTGAGGACTTCCCAGAGTGAGTCAAAACTACCTCTTGTGGTTGACAGAAAGAAGCATTTTAGGATGTATTTAAATGTTGCATTATGTCTCCCTGGGGCATTTGTGTTTTATCTCTTACTGGAATAAAACTTTGTTCCATAGAAAGAAATTTGGGGTGCGCTGTTGAGATGAGGGAGTGAGGGTGAAGTCCCTTCCAAGGCCCCAGGGGTCACCCCCACAACTTTCTCCACCTACTTCATAGGGAGCCTTGAGACTCGGGGGCAGGTCCTACTTCTTCTCTACTTTTTATGACAAGGCTGATATTTTTTTAGAAATATTAATGAGCATTTCTATTTTGCATTTTCTATATACAACCTGCTTAGCAGATAGCAGCCTTGGTGGAATGATACAAAATAATGCAGAGTGATGGAGTGGACAGTCCCTTCAGACACGCTAGCCAGGTACATGCAAAGAGTCAGAGTGGACGGTCCCTTCTGACACGCTAGCCAGGTAAATGCAGAGTCAGAGTGGACAGTCCTTTCAGACATACAAATCAGGTAAATGCAACGATGCTAGTCAGGGATGATTTCACACACAATGATTTCACCGCCTGTGTTAGCATCGAGGCCAGCTCGGTGGAAAGGCTGTGAGGTCCCTATCACGGAGGTGCTGGCAGTAAGGAGAGAGGGGCTGGGCAGGGAAGCCACCTTCGCATTCCAGGGGGTCACCGGTAAAGGAAGGGATAGAGACACGGGGGAGAAGGCAGGGCCCGGCTGCCCCATTGAGAGGAAATCATCGGGGCAGGGGCTGAGGGGAAGGCTGGTCAGGGCAGCCCTGCTCCTACCTGCAGGCCCGGCTGGCAGCAGGCTGCAAAGACTGGGTGGGCTTGAAGGGGTCCGCATGGGCTCTCAGCCACCTTCTCCAGGCCTCAGCGGCCTGAAGGTGGAGGGGAGAGTGAGTCATCCTGCCCTTAGCCCGTGTGGCAGGGACAGGAGAGCGCTGAGTGAGTGGTCTGAGGCAGGGCCCTGAAGAGCCAGGGGCCTGTGGTCAGCAGAGAGGCCTGTGAACTGCGGAGGGTCTGTGATAAGAACCGAGGATCTGTGGTCAGCAGAGGGGCCTGTGAACTGAGGAGGGTCTGTGATAAGAACCGAGGATCTGTGGTCAGCAGAGGGGCCTGCAGTCAGCCCACCCAAGGGCTGAGCACCATCAAATGGAAGACTGCGTTACTGGTCGCCTGGGTATTTATTTATTTATTTATTTATTTTATTTTATTCTTTTTTTGAGACGGAGTCTCACTCTGTCGCCCGGGCTGGAGTGCAGTGGCGCAATCTCGGCTCACTGCAAACTCTGCCTCCTGGGTTCACACCATTCTCCTGCCTCAGCCTCCCGAGTAGCTGGGACTACAGGCGCCCGCCACCACGCCCGGCTAATTGTTTTGTATTTTCAGTACAGACGGGGTTTCATCATGTTGGCCAGGATGGTCTTGATCTCCTGACCTCATGATCCGTCCCCCTCGGCCTCCCAGAGTGCTGGGATTACAGGTGTGAGCCACCACGCCCAGCTGGGGTAGACTGGTTTTTAAATTGCCATGGACTAATGATCAGCCAAGAACCCCTCCTCCCAAGTCAGTTCAGTCGACATAAAGACACATCTCCTTGGACATCCAGGTTGAAGGGTGGGTGAGGTGTGGCCCGCACTCTCCACCTCGCATTGGGTCTATTGGGAAACAGGTGCTTCTCCGACAGCCTTGGTTCAGGAATAAAACAGATGCCTTGGGGCTGGGGGCTGCGGTGGGCAAGGTGGAGAGGCTGGTTTGGGACAGGATGACAGTGGTGGGGGTCAGGAGGGTGTCTCCCATGATCGACACTAGAACAAATCTCAGGAAAGCCGGGTTTGCGCCCAGCTGGCCCTGGGCTCCACCCTGGAACCCACAATCAGGAAGCCAGTCCTCCTGGTGTTTCTTCAGCTGAAGCATTACCTTGAAGGACTCCCCAGGTGCAAAGCCATGAAGGAATGGCTGGAAGCAGAGTTTGATGCGGAAAAGTCCTCACCACAAAGGGGGCTCAGCAGGGAACGCAGCCTGAGGCTCTGCTTCTGAGTAGGAGGCGGAGGGCTCTGGAGGGCATGTTTCTCGGGGCTGCACTGGCTGCCTCTGGGCACCCTTTGCCCAGGGTTGGTGTTGAGGCCAACGCATGGGTGTGGCTCCCTCAACTCCATCCGGACGCCTCGGGAGGCTGGGCTGTTTTTCCCATACCAAACATACATCAAACCATCATCACCAAGGGAAAACGAGACCAAGTTTGCAGGGCCACTGACAAAGGTTTGCAGCGTTGGTCGGATTTTTGAAAAAATTATCAAAGCCCTTAATAATGTCACTGATAAGTGTGTGGTGCAATTGTCTCTAAAATAGGTAACATGATGGGTTCTTTTCAGAATGTGGATAGTAAGGCATTTAGACAGAGGACACTCCTGTGTCAGGCTGCACGCAGTATCTGAGGGCAAACATGGTTCTAGCCCCAGCTGCCCGTTCCGATGGCAGCCATCGGCAGGCACCATCACAGGACGGCCGTGCGGGAAGCACAGGGATTCTGTGGAGACGTGGTGAAGCTTCCTCTGCAGCTGCCCTGCAGGTGCTGGGCACAGTGTGGCTCAGTTTGAAGGGCAGTCATCTTCTGGAGGGGGCGGGGCATTGGTGGCAGGACCCCTTCATGAACCGGATCTGCACACGCATCCCAAAATCAGCCCTGAGGAACCTGAATGTATAAAAACTGTGCCTTCTGTACGTGCCGGTTTCAAGTTCCATGAACACTGCATATTCATTTATGTTTGGTTGAAAAACGTGCTGAATAAGTGGACCCACGCAGTCCAAATCCACATTGTATAAGGGTCAACTGTGTTTCAATAGCTTCCTCAATCAACTCCCAGCTTCTCTTCAAATTTCTTATTTTGCTTTTTCCTTAGGAAGCGTGTCCATTGTAATTTCTAAAGCTCTCTCAGCTAGTCGGTCCCCACTTTTGTAACTGAGCTTAAGAACATGACACATAAAATCTGGCCCAGGACCTGAAGTATATAATGCATTTTTAAATCCTTCTTTTCAAGTGTGTTAGATTCAGAAGATAGCTGGGTTAAAGAAAACGGCATCTTTTTGGTGCTTGGATATTTTCCTGATAGTTCCAGTGGTTTTTCTGAGCTCTAAGCCTGGGGTCTGAATAAATGAGGCAACTTGTTCTTTTCTTCTCCTCGAACTCAAAGCTTACATTAAAACTAGGATAAGCTGTGAAGCCATGCCCTTCCCGTTCATGGACTAAAAGTAATAAATATTTGTACTCAGGGCTCTGGGCCCCAAATCAATGCCAGAGGACCGACTATACTTTAGTATCCTTTTATTTATTTTTATTTTTTATTTATTATTATTTTTTCTTTTTTTGAGATAGAGTCTTGCTCTGTCGCCCAGGCTGGAGTGCAGTGGCACAATCTCTGCTCACTGCAACCTCCGCCTCCCAGGTTCAAGCGATTCTCCTGCCTCAGCCTCCCGAGTAGCTGGGACTACAGGTGCCACCTATAGGCACACCATCACACCTGGTTATTGTTTTTGTTTTGTTTTGTTTGTATTTTTAGTAGAGATGGGGTTTTACTGTGTTAGCCAGGATGGTCTCCATCTTCTGACCTCGCAATCCACCCACCTCTGCTTCCCAAAGTGCTGGGATTACAGACATGAGCCACTGCGCCTAGCCTCGGCATCCTTTTATTTTAAATTGGCATCCCTAAGCCCTCCAAAACTTTGTCTTTCTTAAATAAAAATTTAGAAAATGGAGAGTTAGTGCCGTTAAAGATAAGAGCTGTATCAGTCAGATTCCCAAAGAAGCAAAATTCACAGGATATATGTACGTTAAGACTTTCCCTTTAAGGAGCTGGCTTATGCGACTATGGGGCCCACACACCTGAGAACTATGGGGCAGGCCAGCAGGCTAGAGGCCCAGGCAGGTTTCTATGTTGTGATTTCGAGGCAGAACGTCTTCCTCTTTGGGAGGCCTCTGTCTAGGAGACCCTCAGCTGATTGAATGAGACCCGCCGCACGGTGGAGGGTCACCTGCTTTACTCAAAGCCGAATGATTTAAATGTTAATCTCATCTAAATATACCTCTCAGCAACATCTACACTGGGGTTTGATCAAACAACTGGGCACTGCGGCACAGCCATGTACACATGTAACCTGTAACCATGACACGACCCCAGGAGGCTCTTTGAGGTGTTTCCAGGCCAAATGGGGTCCTTGCTATGCTATGGAGAATTGCCTAGCGGGTAAAAACAGCATCGTACTACAGTGGCACACAGCAGCATCGCACCACAGAGGAGAGGCAGAGGCGCCAAGGCAGGGGCTTTCTGCTTGATACTCGCCTTTGCTCTTGAAGCAAGAGCCCCAACCCAAGCAGGGGTTTGAGTTTAGAGCAGGAGTGGCTCCCCTTCGTAGCACCTGTGGCTTCCCCTGCTAGCAGGTAGGGAAAAAGGAGTTCATGCCCTAGATGGCTACCCTAAATTTTAGTTGGTTATATGATCCCCAGGGGCAAAGATCTCATTCCCCAGACTCCCATGCAGCTAAGCATGGTCACATGATGAGTCTGGCAGATGTGATGATGTGGGAGATATGTTGGTGATGCCACAGAGTGTCCCTAAGGGGAGAGGTGGGCCGTTCCTTACTATTCCATCGCTGGTTGGATGACTGGGAAATAACCCAGCTCCTGGCAGGTGCCAGCACATCGTGGGCACTCAACCAATGACAAATGCATCAACATGCATGATGGACAGACAGATGGACAGATGGATGAACAGACTAATGCAAAGATGGATGGACAGACGAATGGAAGATGAATGGGCAAGTGGATGGATAGGTGGATGGATAGATGGATGGGCAGAGAGATGGGCAGATAGATAGACGGACTTACAGATGGGCAGGTGGATGGACAGTGGATGGGTAGGTGGATGGGTGGATGGATGGGTCGATGGGTGGATAGATAGTTGGATAGATGGATGGGCAGATGGATGGGCAGACAGATGGACAGAGAGATGGGAAGATGTATGGGCAGTGAATGGATAGATGGATGGGTAGGTGGAAGGATAGATGGATGGGCAGACAGATGGACACACGGATGGGTAGGTGGAAGGATAGATGGATGGGCAGACAGATGGACACAAAGATGGGCAGATGGACCACTTGTTCAAAATGGTGGAGCTATATGGAAGGAGCTGGCCGCAGGTGCCCATGGTGCTGCTGGCCAGGTGCAGAGCTGCCGATCCCCAGACTTCATACCATGAGAGAGAGAGATTAATGTCTATCTTGTGTAAGGCACTGGCATTTTGGGTTTTCTGTCACTGACCGTTGAATCCTAACTGATACACATCTCCATTCCCGAGGAGATGGAATCGTTCAGGATCCAATTTGGATCAGAGTCGAATCATGACCCATCTGTGTGAGCAGAACCTGCTTCCAAACTTTATCCCCAGGGGGAGACGAGATTTGCTTGTGGGTGAGTGTTTCCTCAGTGCCGTGCCCTCCTGCTCCATCCTTGTCTAGGGGAGCTTACGTGGACCCTGGCCTGAGATTGCTGCGTGAGAGAGAACTGTTGACTTTCTAGAGATGATCGAGGCTATGAATTCGCTGTGTACAAAGTAACTACAGGAGCCCTTTACTGAGTGAGGGCTTGGAATTGTCTTGTGTCAACTGTGAGTGGTTTCTCCCTGGTGTGATGTGTCTGCTTGTGGCTCTGGGAGAAATGATAAGCTTGAGCCAGAGATTTTCCAGCTACTGAGCTTATTTTTAGAAAGGAAGATCCAAGTTCACGACTTTCTCTGTTTGCTTTTACAAGGACTGACACAGAAAGAAAACCTTTGGAACAGGAAAAGAAGAGCCTCCTTTGACAAAGCAAAGGAGGATCACAGAGTTCCAGCCTCGAGGGCTGCGTCTGGGGGTTTCCTGGCATTAAAGGAGCTGATGGTGAATTTTCACTCAAGCATCACCGGCAATGTGAAATTCAGTGGAGTGAAAGGCTCCCTGTTCCCACAGGGTCACATTCAAGCACAATTCAAATATGAATACAGTAAAATCATGAGATCCCAGCTACTCTCAACAAGTCTTACCCACAGCGTTTGTGGATTTTGTGCCAGGCACAAACTGTGCCATTTTGTGCTGGAGTTGGGTCTTGTCTGTGATCCATGGAGCCTGCTGTTTAGTGGGGGAGACACAGGTTAAAGCAGCCCTTCCAATAAGTGTGCAGGTGTTAACGGGGAAGGCGCAGCACGGCCGTGTCCATCTGAGCCTCCTGTGATCAAGGAAGGGTCAGGAGGAAATATGGTCTTGGCTGAGACCTGAGAATGACCAGAATCAGCTGGATAAAGAGGGTGTGTTGGGGAGGATGTCCCAATGTCTATGCAAATCTGCAGTAGGAGAGAGGAGCGTCCAAGAGATGGAAACAAGGTCAGCTAAAGCAGCAGAGCAAAACCCAATTCTCAGGAATTGGGTTTCCCCAATATCTGCAGACCCAGATTACACACAGCAGCCCCTCAGCTTGCAGCCTGCCCCTTTCCTCCTGCAGAAATGGGAGCATGCAACGTGTCTGAGTTGAAGTAGCAGGGGAGTTGGCCACCATCACTCATGTTCGACAGCCTCAAGGGTGGCCAGAAGACGGGCGCCTCATGGTGCAAGCTTGGTGCAGTGAGACAGACTTGGTGAGCTGAACCACATCCACTCAGGTCACAGGGCCTGAGCCACCCGAGGGGCTGGGCTTTGTCAGGGACATCTTGGCAAGTTTTAAGCAGGGCCTGACCTGGTCACTTTCCCATACCTGGGACCTCCCTTCGGAATCTGTGTGACTGATGAACTGGAAACATGACATCAGCAAGGGTAGCCCGTGGGCCTGGGGAGGGTCACCCAGAGAAGCTTCCCATGGTATCCGGAGTGGGGCAGGTGCTGGTGGAGGAGACAGGCAGGGATCAGGTCAGTGGTCCTGGGGAAGTATCCCACATCTAATTAGAAAGAGCGCAGTCATTCCTCATCTCAGTTCGTGGTCTGAAAAGGAGATATTTGGAAAATCAGTAAGTATCTCTTTAATTTCTCAGGAATTGGGCCTAATTTAAATGAGAAGTGTCCCAGCGAGAAAACCAAGGGGTCTTGTCGCGTCTCAGGATTTCCCCAATATCTGCAGACCCAGATTACGCACAGCAGCCCCTCAGCTTGCAGCCTGCTCCTTTCCTCCTGCAGAAATGGGAGCACACAACGTGTCTGAGTTGAAGTATCAGGAGAGTCGGCCACCATCACCCGTGTTCGACAGCCTCAAAGGCAGCCAGAAGAGGGGGCCTCATGGTGCAAAAGTGGAAGGTGCCAGCTGTACCCTATGGAGGCTGCTGGTTGGGGAAGATGGAGGCAGGGAACTGGCATCAGGGCACTCTGCAGGGTGTGGTGCACACTTGGCTTTCTCTGGGTGGTCCTGAGTTGGAAGCAGGGACAAAACCTAGGCAGCTGTCAGCTATTCATCCAGTCCCGGCTGTCTTGGGTCAGTTGTCACAGGGGTTCCTGCTTGGCATCCTGGGCTGTGGGTTGGGGTTCCATCTTTGCACATGGCCCTGTTGTCCGTTTCTGGGCTGCGGGTCGGAGTTCTGTCTTTGCACATGGCCCTGTTGTCCGTTTCTGCATTCAGTTTCCCCCTCCCTCCAGTGACGCTGCAGAGGGTCTCAAATGCATGCGTGCATATCAACACCCCCACTCTCACTTCCAAGCACCCCTCCACCAGAGCCTTCTGTTGGGACTTGGGGTATACGCTGGCAGCACGGGTGGGCCTTGGTTGTCTAAGCAGGGGTAGGCTGGCACAGGCCCTGCTAGCCCAAGACATGGGGCAGGAATTCCAAGTCCCAGGTGTTGGCTTGGCCTAGAGAGTGGGCATGGGGCTGGGTGGGTGGTCAGTCCCTCTGCCCTGTGGAGCCTGCGCCCATGGAGAGGACAGCAGCCAGAGGGCTCCAGGCTGGGCCCCCACAGTGCAGCACCCAGGCAAGGCCCTCAGTGTGGTGATGTAGCCGTGGGGGTTTCAGGAGGTCACCAAGTCCCTGCTTGTGCCGGATCCCGGGTCTCCCACTGTAAAATGAAGCTGGGCAGGCGGCTTTCATCGCTCAGCTTCTGTAAAGGAGACCTGTGTGGAGCTCCAGTGTGCACACACATTCAAAGGGGCTAGTTCTGCAGGAAGCCTGGCTCTCCCGCAACAGCCATGGCTGCTTGTTCCCAAGGCAACCTCCTGAGGAGGATGTGAGGTTTTGTGGAGGACAAAAACCAAACGCAAATCCACCGTATACATGTGTAGTTACTGCATCGATACCTCTGTTCTCAGGCCAGCTTCCCTTTCCTCGGTTTCCAGGTTTCCTCAACAAGCAGGTCCAAAATATGTTCTGCTGAAGAACCGTGGCCTTTTGGTGACATTCCCTAGAGCCTGCTCAAAAACAGGGCTCGGGCTAAGTTCACTTCCTCGGGCTCTGGAGTCAGCATTCTAATTAATTATTCTAATTATGGTGAGATTTTCCTCTCCTCTCAGGCCTTCACCCTTCACCCACCAAGCCCTGGCCATTCCTTTTCAACCCCAGCATCCCCCCAGGTTCCTGTGCAGGCCTCAGCTTCCAGGAACCCTGCCTTGGAGTGTAGTTGGCTCTGTGACCAGCAAGCAGGAGGCCACGGCGTCCCACCCTCGGGGCTCTCACAGGGCGAGTGACTTGGAGGATACCCTCCACGTGGAGCTCAGGGCCACCCCCCGACGGGGCCTGCAAGGGTGGGCGTCTGCCTCTCACTCATGCCTTCCTGGCCTCCTCAGGCCTGGTGAGAGTTGAGAACTGCGCCGAGCGCTCACAGCTGGGTCCCAGTATCCAGCTCCGTGAAGCTGCCCAGGGCAGAGCAGAGGGCAGAGGCCAGAGGCCAGAGGCAGCCTGGGTGGCCCGGCCACCGCCCCAACCTGAGGTCTCCCAGCAACACCAGCCCTGGAAAATGTGAATCCCAAGAAACATAAAAGAAACCCTGAGGGTCATGAAGAAAGCTGTGCTCTCGAGAAACAAATACATAGACAAAAAGAAAAAGGAGAAGAGGAGCAAGTTCGGCTTAGGTAAGGAGATGAAGGAAAAAAATCTTTGATTTATGATCAAACATACAGGCTCCTCTGAGAATGTGCAACACGGGCACCTTTTACCCCTTTGCCTACCTGTGCATCAGTTCTCATCAAGAAACAATCCCCTCTCTCTCCCTCTGTCTGTCCAGCCTTCCTCTCCATCCCCTCTCTCTCTCCCTCTGTCTGCCCAGGCTTCCTCTCCATCCTCTCTCTCTCCCTCTGCCCAGCCTTCCTCTCCATCCCCTCTCTCTCCCTCTGCCCAGCCTTCCTCTCCATCCTCTCTCTCTCCCTCTGTCTGCCCAGCCTTCCTCTCCATCCCCTCTCTCTCTCCCTCTGTCTGCCCAGGCTTCCTCTCCATCCTCTCTCTCTCCCTCTGTCTGCCCAGCCTTCCTCTCCATCCCCTCTCTCTCTCCCTCTGTCTGCCCAGCCTTCCTCTCCATCCCCTCTCTCTCTCCCTCTGTCTGCCCAGGCTTCCTCTCCATCCTCTCTCTCTCCCTCTGTCTGCCCAGGCTTCCTCTCCATCCTCTCTCTCTCCCTCTGTCTGTCCAGCCTTCCTCTCCATCCTCTCTCTCTCTCCCTCTGTCTGTCCAGCCTTCCTCTCCATCCTCTCTCTCTCCCTGTCTCTGCCTAACCTTCCTCTCCATTCTCTCTCTCTCCCTCTCTCTGCCTAGCTTTCCTCTCCATCCCAACCAGAAACAGTGCACAGCAGCAAACAATGGCACTAACGAAAGGAATCAAACTCATTAAAGATGGCACAAAACATTCACTCTGTCCCCCACCCCACCTCCTATACCAGTTTTGCTGTGAATAATTCATGCTTTGGGTAGATTTTTAACCTGAATCTGAGCCCTTGACCTGAGCCTTTGGAAGTGAAGATGAAAGTGTAACCATTGTCATGGAGAGGGCCCCTTTTCTGTAGCTGAAGGTGAGGTTCCTGGAAGCACAAGGCCCTCCTTTCACCCTCAGAGGGAAGGGGGGTTCCTGGAAGCACAGGCCCTCGTGGGGAAGGGGGGGCACCTGCTGCACCGTCAGAGGTTTTCTTTTTCATTCTCACTCATATGAACACAACACAGGCACCTTTTCAGTGTCTGTAAACTACTGTTTCTATTCCGACCATACATGTGAACACTTCCATTGCTGGGATGGTCCCGTCTATTCTGAACATACATGTGAACGCTTCCATTACTGGGATGGTCCCGTCTATTCTGAACATACACGCGAACGCTTCCATCACTGGGATGGTCCCGTCTATTCTGAACATACACGCAAACGCTTCCATCACTGGGATGGTCCCGTCTATTCTGAACATACACGTGAACGCTTCCATCACTGGGATGGTCCCGTCTATTCTGAACATACACGTGAACGCTTCCATCACTGGGATGGTCCCGTCTATTCTGAACATACATGTGAACGCTTCCATTACTGGGATGGTCCCGTCTATTCTGAACATACATGTGAACGCTTCCATTACTGGGATGGTCCCGTCTATTCTGAACATACATGCGAATGCTTCCATTACTGGGATGGTCCTGTCTCAGCTGAGCTTCACTTTGGGCAAAAGCTGACATTCGCTGGCTTTGTAAGATTGTGAGAAAGCCTTAGTTAATCCCAGGGTTGGAGGAATTTATGAAAAAAGAAGCGAGTCGGGGTGGTGTTAATAGATTCTACGACTTTCTGCACGGTGAGACAGATTTGCCTATTGTTTTTCTGATTTTGAAGAAAAGATTAGTTCTTAAAGGAACAGGTGGTATTTTTTATATTGAAGAGGGTTGAAATGCTACAGCTTTATACACTCACACCCCCAGCAAGTCAGTACAAATGCTTTACCCCTTCAATATAAACTCCATTTTCCCTGAGTAGTTCTCCAAAGATTCTCAAGGAGACTGCGTCCAGCTCAGGGACGCCAAGTGCAGCAGCCAACGCTGCCGATGCACTCGCGGTCGAAGGGCTCACAGGGCCAGGGGTGTGCGCCTCACCAGGACAACGCCTGAGTTATGGGGGATGATACCCTCCATATAGAAACAGGGTAGTGCCAATATTTCGTGGTTTCTCAATTATTTACCCTCTCCCCTCTGGGCCATCCCCAAAAGCGGACAGATCCAATCATGTGGCCCCCTCCCCACTCTTGCCACTGTACAACCACTCACTGTTTAAGGCCCCTTAGCGTGGACTCAGTTCACAGTTTCATGGTTGAGCTTTGACCTTAGTTCACAGGATGCTCTCCGTAGG
Source organism: Theropithecus gelada (assembly GCF_003255815.1). Classification (NCBI taxonomy): domain Eukaryota; kingdom Metazoa; phylum Chordata; class Mammalia; order Primates; family Cercopithecidae; genus Theropithecus; species Theropithecus gelada. The sequence continues at coordinate 123,482,444 of NC_037671.1, read as the reverse complement.
CCTGGCTGTATGTGCTGTTACTGAAATGGAAATAACAGCTGATGGACTGAAGTTGATTTAAACCACTTGAAAAATTCAGTGAAGCTTGAAAACAAAACCTTGTCTGTTACCATGTCCACACCAAGTTCAAACAACGCTGGCTCCAGCGCGGGGTAAGCTCAGAGCCCTTCAAAGCTGCAAGGCTTTCAGCAAAAGTACATGGCTCAGAAAAAAAGAACCTGAAGCCAATTCACCCAAAAACGAGAAAGCCCAGGGGCAGCCAGCTGTCAGACTAACCTGCACCCGAAATTTCTGGATACAGTAGCCGTCTTTGGGGTGTTCTAACCTGCACCGAAAATTTCTGGATAGAGTAGCTGTGTTTGGGGTGTTCTAACCTGCACCAGAAATTTCTGGTTAGAGCAGCCTTTTTTGGGATGTTCAAAGCAACTTTCAGGAATTTTCAATCATCAGAAGCAACTCCCAAAGTGGCAGTTATCAAATGATTTTTTAAAAAATACATAGTTGGGAGTGAACTGAATTTTTATGACTCTTTTCATGAGCTGAATCTAATCTGCTACACACTGTTCTGCTATTTAAAGCACACTGTGTATTTGAGCGGTAGGAAAAACAGTTTATCAAAGATGTAATCCAATATTCACTTAAGCAGCTGAATGCAACTTGTAGCCTTGAATGACCACTGAGTGATTTTCCTACAACCAAGGCAGTGTTGGGGCAAGAAGGTGGATTTCTTTTGAATATGAGGAGCTGTGTGGATTGAGGACATCACACCTCAGCTCTCAGATACCCAAAATCACAGGAACACACCACTTCCTTATTAGTATGGCAGCTATGACCACTTAAGACACGCACAGCACAAGCACTACACGTAACGTTTCCATTATTATCTGTAAACCATAAAAGCAGAAATGCAACTTGCATATCATGGGCTTAGACTCCCAGGCTCCCTGAGCCTGCACCTCAAATACAACCCTGAATCCAACCTTCAGCCAGAAACACAGAGGTGGAGGAGGGCGAGCCCCATTTCACAGAGGAGAAAATACAGGCTCAAAGGGTGACAGAGAACTGAATCCAGAACTGGATGTCTCCAAAGTCTGTGTTAAGTTTTAATAGACCATGTTGCTTCCCGATTAAATCAGAATTACTTCTAGGGAGTTGGTAATTCTCATGTCCAAGCGTCAGAGTTTTTCCGTTGCATCGTTATAGGGACACATCCAAGAGATGCATAGGGAAAGCAGTGCATATACACTGGGTGTGTGTAAATTTGCACTCCACTCTATCTGTGAAAAAGACTCCTGTAAAATATGCACACATTTGTGTCCTCAGCCCTGGGCGGTGTGTGAGGAGTAATTGATGCTGTAAAAATATTTTTGATAAGTATTCAGAGTAAGACATTCCATACAGAAAGTCCTGTTACTTTATCTTAAGATTCTATAATTCACAGACTGGAGAGATGTTGCTTAAGAGCCGAACATTCTATTGAATTTAAGAGTCTTTGGGAAAGTTATTAACTTGTCAAATGCAGTGCTGTTCTGAAAAGCACAGTTCCAGTTATATATACTGAATTGTGCCAACTCTCTTTTTTTTCACTGATGAATGAGGTGAGAATGATCAAAACAAGAATAACTTTTATTAGAGTTGTCAGTATTACAACTTAGTTTTGAAGTAAAGGCCCGATGCTAGAAAACCTGAGCTCTGTTTCTCACCCATCACTGGCTCATAAAGACTATCTTAGTGTTTCATTTGCTCAATAGGGGATTTCCTGCACTGTTTACATAACAGTGTGCATTTATGATGAGCTCTGCAATGATTTTTAGCCACCTTAATGGCTCTCAGAGGAGAACAAATCCTGGTGTCCACGGGACAGATGGAGGGTGAGGGCCAGGGAGGTCAGCGGCTCTCGCGCTGCCATTTCTCTGCAAGCTCAGGAAATTAATTCCAGGGCTGGACTGTATCCAGGGATCCACATCAGCTCTCTGGGCACCGCCCTCACGCCAGTGTTGCATTGCAAAGGGAGGTTGTGAGAGCTTTGATAATACCAGAGAGATGGCTGCCATGTTAGGGCAATAAAGGCCTGAGGCACAATTGTGGAAAGGGAGCTTTTCAGCCCTTGCTGCCGGCTTCAGCAGAGCCACCTGACGCCAAGGAAGAGGGAATTCAGGATTCCCCCGACCCCACCCTGCCACGTCACTGTGAACAGCCCTCGTCCCGGAGAAAACTGGCCGCCAAGCAACCCCTTGCTCCTCGCAGATGTGGGGCTTGCACCTAGCATTGCCATTGCTACGTAAATACATACAACAAAGTCCATAGAGTATCTTCGGTGTCAAATACGTAAAGTTTGGAAAATGCCATTGGGTAATGAAATCAATAAGATAACAAATAGAAATAAAAATTTATATTGCAGTGCTTAGATCGTAAATTTCTAGATAACAATGTTTAAACTGGAAACCTCACATTGTTGTTAAGTTAGAATAAGCAAACCTCACATAGTTTGTGGTTTTAGGCTAGAAATAATTGCTGCATTCAACCAACAAACAAAGAAAAACATTCTTAGAAGTCCCACCAGCCTGGAGCTAAGTAGGTCCTTGGGGTGGGCTTTGACCCACTGGCTGTGTTTCCTGGGGGGCCTGCGTGTCCTGGGCGGTGGTGAAACCGGCTGCCTTGGCGCCTGTGTCGGGGGTGACTGTGTTCTTATTGACACTGTCTGGAGGTCTGATGCCCAGGCGCCCTATGACTCCCGCAGACCCCAAAGGCCGTTGATTTGAACTGGCCTCTTTGATGACTGGCGGCTTTTCCCAGGGTTTTGTGGTGGCTTTTAGAAGGATGATTACTGACTAGTTGGAGGATGATCTTTTTCCCTGGACCACATTTTTATGAGGAAAAGAATATACAGCAATCTTTGCTGTTCTGCAGCCCCGACTGGTGATACCCAGGCAGACAGGGTCTGGAGTGGATCCCCAGCAAACTCCAGCAGACCTACAGCAGAGGGCCCTGACTGTTAGAAGGGAAACTAACAAACAGAAAGGAAGAGCATCAACATCAACAAAAAGGAGGTCCACTCAGAAACTCATCCAAAAGCCAGCAACATCAAAGACCAAAGGTAGATAAATCCACGAAGATGGGGAGAAACCAGTGCAAAAGGTTGAAAATTTCAAAAACCAGAATGCCTTTTCTCCTCCAAAGGATCACAACTCCTCGCCAGCAAGGGAACAAAACGGGCGGAGAATGAGAGTGACGAACTGACAGAAGTAGGCTTCAGAAGGTGGGTAATAACAAACTCCTCCAAGCTAAAGGAGCATGTTCTAACCCAATGCAAGGAAACTAAGAACCTTGGAAAAAGGTTAGAGGAATTGCTGTCTGGAATAACCAGCTTGGAGAAGAACACAAATGACCTGATGGAGCTGAAAAACACCACATGAGAACTTCATGAAGCATACACGAGTCTCAATAGCCAAATCGATCAAGCAGAAGAAAGGATATCAGAGATTGAAGATCAACTTAATGAAATAAAGCATGAAGACAAGATTAGAATACACAGATCATTACTTTGAAAAATAAAGCTGGTTCATTGCCACATAGAATCTAAACCTATCCATCTAATGATTTATTGAATTACTGTAAATATTTATACATGATTTCATGATTTTATTAAGTCATTTGCTCAATGACACAGTGAGGGCTCTCCTGTTCTGGTGGGGCAGGGCCTGAGTCCAGGTCATACTCTCCATTGTAACTAAGCATCCACGTACAGTTGGATTTCTGCCCCTGTCCATTTTAATGGCCCTAGATGCACAGTGCCATTTCTGCTCTAAGCCTAAGCTTCTCCTGGGCAGGACGTCCTCTCCCAACTGTGTGAGGCTGGTGCAGTGCAGGGTGCTTGGTAGGTGGGAAACTATTCTCGTGAACAAATGAATGGATAAAATGTGGGTGCCACATGGGTGTCACAGTGCATCTGTCCATGAAGTATGTTTGTTGTGAAAAGGAGGTATCCAAACATCATGAGGCCTGTGCTCTCTTAGTTCAGGGTTGGGAAGTCGCTCCCACGGAAATCCAGAGAGCCGGCATTGGCTGTGGCAGTGTGATGGGAACCCACCTCTTCACAGTGCAGTTCCTCTGGCATAGCTCAGTCCTGTGGGAGACACCTGCACTTCCGGAAGACAGGAGCCGCCAGCACCTTTCCCGTCTGGGAGCCTTTCCCGACTCAAGGACTCTTGCCCAGAGGGAGGGAGGGGTGTGCGGGGCCCCTGAATCAGTGCAAGCCACCGTCTGGGTCACTTACATCTCCTGGGCTTGTTTCCCTCCCAGGACCTGCTCCGGAATTTTTCCAGACCAAACACAAGGGTGACAGATGAGAAGCACCCGGGGCGGCGGTTAGGGAGGACTGTGGGTTAGGAAGGACCGTCAGTTAGCAAGGTCTGTGGGTCGGTTCGCGGTCTGGGAGGTGAGGGCAAGAAGCCTGGGCAGTCTGGAGGAACCCGGGCTGGGCAAGGCCCAGGAGGAACCGGTGGGCAGTGAGGAGAAGCCGCCTGCCACGGCTGGAGCTCTGTCTGCTCGGAGGGCTTTGCTGGCAGCCTGAGAATCCGCGTGGGCTCTTCCACAGCGCGAAGGCACAGACTCGCTGCTAAAGGGGACGGACACACCAGCCAGGAGACAAAGGCTTGTGGTTTTATGGCCAGAACATAACACATCTTTGAGGGTTTTTTTTTTTTTTTCTTTCAAATTTAGAAAAGAAGGGCAGTAAACAGGCCATCACTGGCCCTAACCTTGGGCTGTCTCGGAGGTAGCCTGGAGATCCCAGACACGGGGACACGGGCGCATGTCCCATCCACCTCAAAATCTCACTGGTCCGGAGCTCTGCACCAAAGGCCAGGCCGGCCTTCGCTCATCTCGTCGGTCAGCCCGTCCTGGACCCCTCCTGCAGATGGGAGCTCCCGCCAGAACACAGATCCTGGAATCCAGGAATTCCCAACCTGAGCAGTAACCAAGTTATCCCAAAAGAGAAGGGGACTGCACCGCGCCCTCCCTTGGAAAAGGCATTTTGCCGAGAAATGTGCGTTTTTGAGTTTTCCCTCCATACCTCACTGCTCGAAATCATCGTAAAGAATGTTCATTGCTGTCAATAAGTAGTTTTGAACATGGGTTCCCAGAATGACTGTGTATTTTGACAAGTTTCCAAAAAATGCCTCACCCTTTCTGACCTTAATTGTTTTCTCTGCTCTTAATACCTTAAACATTGCTATAGTTTTATTACTATTACATCAGTAGCTCTATTATGTATCATCAGATCAAAAGCAAAAGTTCTTTGGCAAGAAGTCCTTGATGCATTTATTAAGTTAAAAATGTATTTAACAATAGTTTCATCATCCAGTTTCTCATTTGTAAATATGCACACACTTCAGTGTGTGAGGATTAGTACCTAGAGCAAAAGGGGAGCTGCTGTGTCTTCTCCGGCTAATAAGACCACAGAGGTTTTCCTTTCCCTCCCTTCTCTCCCTTTCCATTCTCTTCTCCTCCTTCCCTTCTCCCCCTCCTTCTTTGCTTACCTGTACTTTCTAAATCTTCTACAATGATTACATATTCTTCTGTAATAATAAAAAATCAAACTGAAGAGAATGTTGACTCTGAATTGGAAAACAGATAAAGAGAATCAAAATATCCAGGACTTGAAGGAAGTGGCGCTTCCCTTTTAATCATGTACCTTCTCTCATTCTTTCTGTTGATCATCATCATCTTAATGTTTTGTAGTTATAACTGTTTAATTGTTCGATCTCTTAGCAAACTTACAAAACTAGATTGCACCTGAAGTGACAAAGCATGACCTCAATTCTTTGAGTTCTCTTTCAATCTTTTGTGGAAAAAATTGAGAGAGCAAATTAAAACGGACACTCAGGGTTCTGGGCATTGCCTTGCCATCAAACATTTTATAGTAGGCATTCGATCTTCCGATATCACCAAAGGTTTTGCCCTTCATGATCCGACATAAGACTTCCCAAACTCTCATGCGTGTCTGAGCCACCTGTGCTCTTGCTAAGATGCAGGCTCTGATTTGGAAGGTCTGCAGCGGGCCTGGGATTCTGCATTCTAACAAGGTCCTGAGTGATGCTGGCCGGTGGACCATGCTTCGCTCTAACAAGCGTCCAGAGACTAGAGGTGGGCTTCTTACTATGAAAATTCCTTCTCCAGAAGGCCTAGAACTTCTTGGTTTTAGTGGAAAGCCTGGAATCATATAGAGGAAACCTGAAATAGGTGTATGCTGTCATTCACTGACCCACACCTTAGAGGCTGTATGAGGGGGTGATCATTAAGGTTTCTAGCTTTAAATTGAGAACTGGATTTGAATGCGAGCTTGTGGGAAAGCTTGGGTAGCCCTTCACCTCGGTGTCTTGATTTCTTCCAGAGTCGCTCTTGCTGACGTGTAGGGTAGAGAAGTGGAGATGGGGACATGCCCACACAGCTGGCACAGTGGCCTCCGTGCAAGGTGCCCTCACCTGGTGCCAGTGAGAACCACTTCCCGCTAAACCACTGCCTGTGTGGCCTGACTGGGGACACACACCACAGGCTGCTGGACGTGAGCTTCTTCCTCTTGGGAACCATGATCTTGGGCCCTTCCTTTGGGTCTCACACTCAAGGCTCCAGAGCCACACGAGGTCATCCTCAGAGAGGACAACCCCTCACCAGCTGGCTCTGGGTCCTTCAGCCAGTGTGGACGCTGCTGGAGGAGGTGCTGAAGAGACAGAGCTTCGGGACAGTAGGTCCTCACTGGACATCAAGGATAGGCTCTCGGTGTAAGAGTTAAAGAAAGAGGAGAGAAACACGAAGGGTGGCTTAACAGTCAATGTTTCAAACCCGGGGGGGCCCTCTGACCAAGTTAGGTTACAAGCCGCACTCCTTTACAGACTGAGAGTTTTAAAGGATTTAGGGTGGGAGAGTTTATCAGAGGCTTGGGCTGCTTCTGTGTTTCTTTGTTGTGCTTATTTGGGAGGGAAAGTTGTGCCTTTCTGCAGCTGCAGGCATACCCCTGAGTCTGCCTTTAGAAGGGAAAGGAACATGCTTATTAAGGCCCACTGTTTTACTGGGGCCCATTGTATAAGGGTGAAGTTTGGCCATTACCCAAGATACTTTCCCCCACCTCCCTCAGTGTCCCAGCTGCTTTATCTGTGTTTTACTGTCGGCTCTTTCTGACTGCTTGTAGTTAGAAGAGAAGTGATATCCTTGAAATGCAGGAGGCTGAAAAGGGAGCTGGAACTGAAAGGGGCAGGGTTTGTCCGAGATGATGGTACTCATGCTCTGACACTCGGAAACGGCAACTTGAGGAGAAACGACATAAAACAAAACCAATTTGCCATCGGTTAACTGATAAAAATAAGAGTTACTTTCCTTCCTACAACATATTTCTGGCCCAAAAACATTATCACCATACCTCGAAACAAAGAACAAAACACTCCTCATATGAAACATGGAAATCAATGTGAACTATACAGACATTTAAGAAAGACTGAGAAAAACAAGTAGGACAATGATTTCCCACTGACTCCAGGCCAGGGTCATGGGTGGCTGCAGCCTGTCCTGGCAGCTCAGCTCATCCCACAAGGCAGGCCCCATCCTGGGCAGGACGTGATCCCATCGCAAGTGACTCACCCACCCACACTCACTCTCACTGGGAAATGCCGAGGACCCTCACGTGCACATCTGTGGGATGTGGGAGGAACCTGGAGGGCCCTGAGCTTCACCCAGAGAGTGGCCCCAGTGGTAATTCAATTTTTTTCATATCAACATTATACCAAAATGACGTTGAACAAAATGACATCATCTGAGGACCTGCTGCGTCTACACTGCAGACCATGGATGGGCCTTCTGGGTCTCCCTTGTCCATCTCTGTTCCCACAAGCAATGTGATGACCAATTCCTAGCATCGTGTCAGGAAGCACAAGTTCCCAAACGTAAGGAAAAGCTGTGTCTCCCTCTCCCCCAGGGGCTGTGAATGGGCATGATCGGCCAACTTGGAAAGCATGGATCAGGAGCAGTGTACCCCTGTTGTGATAATACAAGTTAGGGTGTGATCAGGGCCCCAGGTCTCGCAACCACTGTCACCTCTGAACAATGACTCTGAGACATCTCCTCAACAAACAAATTGTAAATGAAAGCCATGTCTTGCTTTCTTATGGGCTTTTGAACCTTACTAATAAGGAGTATCAAGCATGATGAACGTGATTGGATGCTCTTCACTGTGTGTGATGCAAAGGGCACTTCACCAGGAATGAGAAAAATTGAGTTCAAGCTGGCACCAATATTAATCCAATGTGATGCTCAACTAGATGGTTCTCTCTGGTTTCTCAACCTGTAAACCAAGGTAATAGGACCAGTTGCTTCTCTCAATCTGAAGTGTTTAAGTGAGGGTAGGTTTATGGTCTTGGTTTAAAAATTAAAACAGACTTTTAAAAAAATTTTTAGTTTTTTTTTAAATGAGATGGGGTCTCACTATGTTTTTTGTTTTTTTGTTTTTTTGTTTTTTGAGACGGAGTCTCGCTCTGTCACCCAGGCTGGAGTGCAGTGGCCAGATCTCAGCTCACTGCAAGCTCCGCCTCCCGGGTTCCCGCCATTCTCCTGCCTCAGCCTCCCAAGTAGCTGGGACCACAGGCGCCGCCACCTCGCCCGGCTAATTTTTTGTGTTTTTAGTAGAGACGGGGTTTCGCCGTGTTAGCCAGGATGGTCTCGATCTCCTGACCTTGTGATCCGCCCGTCTCGGCCTCCCAAAGTGCTGGGATTACAGGCTTGAGCCACCGCGCCCGGCCGGGTCTCACTATGTTGACCAGGCTTAACATAGTGAGACCTGCCCAGGACTGGGCCTGCCTTGCGGGATGGGCTGAATTGCCAGGATGGGCTCCAGCCACCCACGACCCTGGCCTGGAGTCGGTGGGAAATCATTGTCCTACTTGTTTTTCTCAAGTGATCCTCCCATCTCAGCCTTCCAAAGTTCTGGAATTACAAGCATGAGCTGCCATGCCCAGCCAAATCCAGACATAATTTAGAAAAGTGAAGTCTTCTTACTTTCCTGCGAATAAGCTTGTATTAGTCTGTTCTCATGATGCTATAAATAACTTTTTGAGACTGGATAATTTATAAAGGAAGAAGGTTTAGTTGACTTATGGTTCCGCAGGACTGGGGAGCCCTCAGGAAACTTACAATCATGGCAGAAGGCATCTCTTCACAGGGAGGCAGGAGAGAGAGTGAGGGCTGAGCGAAGAGAAAGGCCTTTATAAAACCATCAGATCTCCTGAGAACTCACTCACAATCACGAGAGCAGCATGAGGGTAACTTCCCCATGATTAAATGGTCTCCCACTGGGTCCCTCCCATGACATGTGCAGATTAGGGGAACTATAGTTCAAGATGCAGTTTGGGTGGGGACACAGCAAACCATATCAAAGCTCAAAGTTAATTTCCCCAGTGCTCTGAGGTGTTCCCTACATTTCCCCAGTGGGAGGGGAATGAAGGATGACATCTCTGTCTTAGATGCTCAGCCTTTATTTTCAGAGCCTGTTTGGTGGAGGGAGGGTTTGTCTAACAGAAGGCTTGATGCTGGGTGGAAGTGGGAGTAGCACCACTCACTGTCACCCACTAGAGACCCAGGAGCACCACGTTTGCTTCCTGTCCTGCAAACTTATTATCTGCTGGCTTAGAGCCTAGGTGCCAAGGGTAGGACTACTTAGTTACAAAAGGACTGAGTTCCAGAGGGAGGCACGCTGGAACCAGGAGACACAGTGATGATCCACTGAACTGGAAATTAAGATGCTACCCTGCCACTTAAGGATTCTCATGTCTCTGAGTCAACAGGCTAAGTAAGAAGAGGGTTACGGTGCTGGCTGGGTGCCTGACCCTGACTACCAGGGGGAAATTGGGCTGCTACTTTAGAGTAAAGGTAAGGAAGGTCGTGTCTGGAATACAGGAGAGCCCTTAGGGTGCCTCCTGGTATTACCACGCCTGTGATTAATGCCAATGGAAAACCGCCTCAACCCTTTCCAGGCAGACTATGAATGGCCCAGACCCTTCACATATGAAGGTTTGGGTCACCCCAGCAAATACAGAACTGCGACCAGCTGAGGTCTTGCTGCAAGCAAATGGAACATAGAAGGTCATTGTGAGTACCAGCTCTGCCCATCGGACCAGTTACAGAATCAAGGGCTGCCACTGTCTTGAGTATTTCCTCTCTATTTTGCTATGAATATGTGGGTGTATCAAATATCTTTGTTTCCTTCCCTCTTTTGTCCCCTTTTTGTCATAGCATGTAAGTTACAGGATATCAGGGAGATGATTAAATGCCACTAAAGGACTTTGCCTCCTCTTCTGGGGAGGGAGTTTGTGCACACTTGATTGCATGTAGGATGGTTGTACCATTTTAGGCAAAAGTGTAGCCTTGCTATTGTTTTTACCTGGAGATTGGGTATGGTGTAAGGAAGGGTGTCTGGTGCCAAGTTGATGTGGGATGGACTTGTGACAGTCAATCTTATGTGTTAACTTGGAGGGTGATTTTGGTGAGATTGATGTTACATTGCGAACTTTGGGTAAATCAGGTTGCCCTCTGTAATATGGGTGGGCCTCCTTCAGTCAGCTGAAGGCCTGAACAGAACAAGAGGACGGTCCCCCCAGGCAAGAGGGGATTTTCCAGTGGATGGCCTTCAGGCCGAGCTGCACTGTGGGCTCTCCCAGATCCACAGCCTGCAGCACACACTGCAGGTTTTGGACTTGCCAGCCCCCATAGTCCTTGTAATGAATGAGCCAATCCTTTCTCTGTTTACATTATATATATATCTTACTGGTTCTGTTTTTCTGGGGAACCCTGATGTCTACCCAAGCCAGCTGACCCATCCTCATGCATTGAGTGACCAAGGACAATGAGCTCCATCCTCTTCAGAAGGATGACTTTGGGTTGTTTGCTCTCATACTCTTAATTCATGTGCTTTTCTGGCATCTGGCTTGTTTTCTACATATTCTTCCTCAGACTTGAGGAAAGTTGTTGTTCAAGGTCTCACTGGCCTGCTCCATGTGCATGCAAAGACCCCTGGAGTTGCTGTCCTGGCACTGCACCCCCATCTCGCTTCTCCTGAACAGTCAGACAGCTCAGTCACAGCCCTCTACATACAAATAGAGGCATGGCTGTAGTGCAAGTCAAGGGCCATGTATCAGTCAGGATTGAGAAATAAAAATAAAATCTTAAGCCCCCAACCAACTGAATAGATCATCTCTTGGTCAAGAGGACCCCAGAGAAAACTTGAAACTGAGCTCCTGGGAGACCATGATAGGACGGGAGATCAGACATGCCTCACGGCCATTAGGCTTCCTTCCCTAAGGGCTGGGTAGAAACCCAGGCCGCTGTTCCTTCCTGACGGAGACCACTGACCTCAGAGTGGCTCTGGCCAGCCTGCTGAGGATGCACAGTGAGTTTTCATGTCCTCTCCTTCACTTTTTGACATCACAGGGACAAAACCCCACCTTTGGATTGTGCTAATGTGGCCATCTTTGAACATGGGACCCGTGAAGGGGCATGAAGCTCAATTGCACACGGATGTATTTCTCCTTTCATGAATATTCATGACTCCCCCCATAGCTTATTGAATATGTATATTTGGCCACCTTGCTCAATCAATCCGTCTTATTCTTCTCACCTTCTACATGTCTGTTTCTGGCTTCTGGCTGGAGGCTACCTTTCCCAGGTAGTCAGAATGGCCACCTGCAGGCTGCAGCCCTTTATGAGAAATAAAGCTTTCCTTTCCAAACTTATGAATGTGGTCATGGTTCAGTGGACAGAATCTCTCAGTTCAAAGTGATGGGAGCTCATCTGGAAACAGGCTAAGCACCCAGGGGTGTTATGGGCTCACAGCTAAACAGGATCATAGGTGGATCACAGAACTAGAGGAAGGGGATACGTGGATCACAGAACCAGAGGAAGGGGCACAGAGTCAGGGTCTTGAGCCAGCACCATTAATGGTGCAGAGTCAGGCTCCCTCTCCCTGTCTCCTTCTGTTTCTCTGTCTCTGTCTCCGTCTGTCTCGATCTCTCCCCCAACTCTCTCTGTCTCTCTCTCTGTCTCTCTCTCTGTCTCTCTCTCTGTCTCTCTCCCTCTGTCTCTCTCTCTCTTTGTATTAATCTCTCCCTCTCTCTTTGTTTCTCCCAATCTCTGCCTCTCTCTTTCTCCCTGTTTCTCTCTCTCTCCCTCTGTCTCAATCTCTCCCCCATCTCTCTCTGTCCCTCTGCCTTTCTCTCTCTCCCTCTGCCTCTCTCTGTCTCTCTCCCTCTGTCTCTGTCTCTCTCCCTCTGCCTCTGTCTCTCTGTCTCTCTACCTCTGTCTCAATCTCTCTCCCATCTCCCTCTCCCTCTGCCTCTCTTTCTGTCTCTCTCCCTCTGCCCCTCTCTCTTTCTCCCTCTGCCTCTCTCTGTGTCTCTCTCCCTCTGTCTCAATCTCTCCCCCATCTCTCTCTCCCTCTGCCTTTCTTTCTGTCTCTCTCCCTCTGCCCCCCTCTCTGTCTTTCTCCCTGTCTTTGTTTCTCTCCCTCTGTCTCAGTCTCTCCCCCGTCTTTCTCTCTCCCTCCGCCTTTCTCTGTGTCTCTCTCCCTCTGTCTCTGTCTCTCTCTGTCTCTCTCCCTCTGTACCTGTCTCTCTCTGCCTCTGTCTCTATCTCTCTCTCGATCTCTGTCTCTCTCCCTTTCTCCTCTCCCCCTTCCCCATTTGTCTCTCATGCTGTCATTTTCTTCTTGGCTTCATTCTTCAGACAATTTCCACATCCCTGGATGACCCACCCAGATTAGCATGCTCTCAGGTTAGTAACCCCAGGAAAAGACAATTCTTTTTTCATCTAGAAAATGTCTGTTTAAAGAATCCTTAATTCTGCCAGAATCACAAGCTTACCTGTTGGGGTGATCTATACAGTTGTGGAACATTGTTCCATGGTAGACCAAGGTCTAAACATGGGGTGGTTTTAGGGGGCTGTGCTTGTTGGGGGGGGACGGAAAAGGTGAGGAAAAGAGTCCACCCAACACAGCTGGTTTGTGTCACTCAGACTCATGGTGAGGCCCTGCAGGCATGCACGTGGACGCTGACCCATGGAGGGAATTGGTGTTCTCTGACTATCCCTTCAGTGCAGAACATCAGTCACAATTTAAGTTCTGTTTAGGTAAACAAATGAACTTTCCCTATAGGGAATTTTCATTTCATAAGGGTATGAGCTCATAGCAGGGCAAATCGCTTGGTAGTTAAGACATCAGATGATGGTTCTCAGTGTGGCCCAGGCTGTAGGACAATCAGAGACTTTCAGCTGCCCAGAACCCTCCCTGGACAAGAGATGTACGTGGCGACCCCGGCCCTCCCTGTCCACGTGACCCTCTTCCCCATGACACTGTACAAAGGAGAGAACATCCACAGTGACACAGCCCCCATTGAGTCACCCAAAGCTGTGGGAAGCAACCAATGCGGAAAAATAAAACTGACTAAATGCAAAGCTGCAGGGGGATGACAGCAAACACAAGTAAATGAAATGGATGTCTTTAACTTAAAGTACTTCCGGCCTCGCTGTGTGTGCTCTATGGCTCTGTGAGCTCATTTCTGTGCAAATAGGTGCCCAAAATTGCAGTGTGTCCAATTGACCATCCTTCAAACAGAAAGTAAGCACATCCTAAAACGTAGGGAAGTCAAGTCTTTCAGAACGTACCTAAAGAAGATAGCATCCGTGGTGCATGGAGCACGAGCCTCACCAGGCATCGCCATACCCACCATGGCGCATGCGTGCGGATGCCTTTGCTACCCGAGACAGTAGTACGAGGAAGCCACTGGAGTCAGTCCCATGCACAAACGGCGTGTCAAGAAATTAAATGACTTCCTCAAGGCCCCACAATTACCTTCAGCAAAGCTGAGATTCCCAGCCTTCTGTCTGCTCCCTGAGACTGACTCTGAATTGCTTTTCTGCTAGAGATGAAAACAAGAACAGAAACGGTGGAAACTCATCATGTTTTTTAAAGTTTTACGTAACCACTTAATTATAATATGCCTGCCCCAAAAGCACTCCCAATGTCCTAACATACGGTAACTTATTTGTTTAATTTTATAAGTATTTTCAGGGGCGTGGGGGAGGGAGAGCATCAGGATAAAGAGCTAATGCATGTGGGGCTTAATACCCAGGTGATGGGGTGATCTGTGCGGAAAACCACCAGGGCACACATTTGCCTGTGTAACAAACCTGCACATCCTGCACATGTGTCCCGGGACTTACAATTAAGTAATAAATAAATAAATATTTATGGAAACATGGAGCTCTTTTTCTACTTCATAGTGTTTCTTTTTTTTCTTTTTTTTCCAGTACTTGTGATTTTTCTTTGAACTTCAAATATTATTGTCATGCAAGAAATACTCACAGTCCATCAAGCCTGCCTGTCAGGAGCATTTCCACCCTACAGACCAGCCGGGGAAGCAGAGTGCGGCCCGGGTCTGTGGGTCACGAGGCCTCGAACGCCGTCCCAGTGCGGGTGAAAGGTTGCTGTGTTCTTTGCACTGTCCCTTGCGGTCCTGGCTTCCCTAGGAGAAGGTGAGGACTTGGCTCAGCTCCTTAAGTACTTAAGTGCCTGTTCAGCTTCAGGTTAGAGCTCTATTAAATAGCAGTCCGACACCTTCAGATTCCTCCTCTACCCTCCATGAGATCAGTGACTAGCACCTTGTGCATCTCACTTTAGCTGCAATTTTTTTTTTTTTTTTTTGAGACAGAGTCTCACTCTGTTGCCCAGGCTGGAGTGCAGTGGCGCGATCTGGGCTCACTGTAACCTCCGCCTCCCGGGTTCAAGCAATTTTCCTGCCTCAGCCTCCCGAGTAGCTGGGATTACAGGCACCCGCCACCATGTCTGGCTAATTTTTGAATTTATAGTAGAGACGGGATTTCACCGTGTTGACCAGGCTGGTCTGGAACTCCTGACCTCAGGTGATCTGCCCACCTTGGCCTCCCAAAATGCTGCAATTGCAGGCGTGAGCTACCAGGCCTGGCCTTGGCTGGTATCTTAATGTTCGTATCGTACTTTTTCCCAGAGCCTCTCGTGCCCTGCACAGCTCCCTGACCAACTCAGATCAGATCAGGGAGGTCGTTTGATCCTGTGTCCACCGCAGCTGACCGCGTGCACAGCAGAACCCACACAATGCTCTCAGGAACCGCTGTCCAGGAAACACAGGAAAGCTGTGGGCTGTGGTGGAGGCTTCAGGCTTAGGTCCCGTGGCTTTTGGCTCCCAGTTCTCCCTCTGGGTCTCTGCGGGAACCCCGGCACTGCCTGTAAAGCCCCAGCCCTCCCCTCACTTGGCTTAAATCGCTGGGCGTTTCCTTCCATAGCTTAGAGAGCCCCCAAAAACATGCATTGGAACCTGCCTCCATGGCCCTCTCGGGCCTGCACAGGGCTGACCGGCACCGCTGGAGCCTGCCCACCTCTGGAAGGACAGCTGCATGACTCTGAGCAACGACGGAAACCCCTCGACCTGGAGAGGCCACCTGTGTGGGGCCGACGTTGCACAGGCTGACCTCGTACGGCCGTCGGGGAGGGTATGCGGGGCAGGGGGCACGGCCAGGGGCACTCCTCCGGTGCTGGTTTGTCTATTTCATGTTATCCACCCCGTCATCCACCAATTATTGTTGGGGTCCATTGGTAATAATAGCTCCTGCATGGATGGGCTCTTCCCAGAGCCTCGTGGGTGCTGAATGAAACCCAGGGAATGGCCTTCACCAGACACTTCCTTTTGTTTTTTCCTGCTTATGAAAGGCAGGGCCCAGATAGTTTCATTTTCACAGGGACATCTGCAAACGCGCACTTTGTTTACACTGGAAAGAGCCAATTGTTCTCATTTACAGAGGGTCAAGCTCCAGGGGGAGCGCTTTGGAAAATAAAGTTCTTTCTTTTACTCCTGTGGGTCTGATGTGCTCTGTGAAGTTCAAACACTGTATCGACCATCTCAACTCTCAGGACAGCATGTGACACCTGCCATCACTGTGCAGTAGCACCTGATTCTGCCAGGGCAGGTGAGGAGGTGATGCCCCGTGGAGGCAGGTGATACGGAGCTCTGGGGAGACCGCCAGGTGGGAGGGGAGGAGAGCGCCAGGAACGGCCGCTGTGTCGAAGCTGCTCCCATGCGCCCCAAAAGGGGACATCCACAGAAGAAGAGTGGGATCCTTCCTCTGACCACAGAGGCTGCCTTGGGCCGTGTCCCTTCTGGACATAAGAAGGCCCCGTGGGCTGAGCCACGTGTGTCCCACAATACCCCAGGCATCCCAATAACCAGAGTCCCCATGGGACAGCGAGTGAGGCTGAGCGGGAACAAGCTTTGAAGCCTTTTTAAAAAACTACTAGATCTCGGGCCGGGCGCGGTGGCTCAAGCCTGTAATCCCAGCACTTTGGGAGGCCGAGACGGGCGGATCACGAGGTCAGGAGATCGAGACCATCCTGGTTAATACGGTGAAACCCCGTCTCTACTAAAAAATACAAAAAAACTAGCCGGGCGAGGTGGCGGGTGCCTGTAGTCCCAGCTACTCGGGAGGCTGAGGCAGGAGAATGGCGTAAACCCGGGAGTCAGAGCTTGCAGTGAGCTGAGATCCGGCCACTGCACTCCAGCCTGGGCGACAGAGCGAGACTCCGTCTCAAAAAAAAAAAAAAAAAAAAAAAAAAAAAAAAAAAAAAAACTACTAGATCTCAAAACACAAAGTGCATTCAAATAAGTTAATTTATTATAACTTTTATGTTATAAAAGTAGATTTTTCATGTAAGAAAAGATAACAATAAACTTAAATTATCCTATAATTGTGGATATTTACTTGGGCTCAAACACTGAAAAGAAAATCAAAATTTCCCCTTTAAATTCTCTTTTTCCCATGTTCTTCCAGGTAATCCAGTCTCAGGAGCATGTTCCACTCAGGCGGACTTGGCCTGCGCTGTGAGTCAATTTGAAGAGGGTGTGCTGGCTTCGGCTGGTTGACCTTCAGAAGTCTGAGCAGGCCAACGTACCACTGAATAAACTGCAGATGAAAGAGACTCATGGATCCCCAGAAGGAGGCATATGGCTGCTCTCGGGATCTTGACTTTTGAAATATTTGTTTAAAGCAAACACTTGCAGTGGCTGTGGAAAGCCTCCGGCTTCCTCCAGACCCTCAGCCTCTCCCTCACCGGGCACCAGGCTCTTTCCCAAGGGGACAATGAGAGCGGGAGAGGCTTTTGTTTATTCTTCAGGAGTCTCTGAGAGTTCACAGTCATTTTAAAAATTAACCTGGGGCCAGGCGCGGTGGTTCATGCCTGTAATCCTAGCATTCTGGGAGGTCCAGGCACAGCCGGATCACCTGAGGTCAGGAGTTCAAGACCAGCCTGGCCAACATGGTGAAACCACATCTCTACTAAAAATACAAAAATTAGTCAGGCATGGTGGTGGGCGCCTGTAGTCCCAGCTACTCAGGCGGCTGAGGCAGGAGAATTGTTTGAACCCGGGAGGTGGAGCTTGAAGTGAACCGATGTCATGCCACTGCGCTCCAGCCTGGGTGACGGAGTGAGACTGTCTCCAAAATAAATAAATAAATAAATTAAGAAGAAGGAAACGGAGGCCAGGCATGGTGGCTCAAGCCTGTAATCCCAGCACTTTGGGAGGCTGAGGCAGGCTGATCACCTGAGGTCAGGAGTTCAAGACCAGCCTGGCCAACATGGTGAAACTGTGTCTCTACTAAACATACAAAAGATTAGCTGGGCGTGGTGGCAGGCACCTGTAATCCCAGCTACTCGGGAGGCTGAGGCAGGAGAATTGCTTGAACTCAGGAGTCGGAGGTTGCAGTGAGCCAAGATCGCGCCACTGCACTCCAGCCTGGGCGACAGAGTGAGACTCTGTCTCAAAAAAAAAAAAAAAAAAAAAAAATTAGCCTGGGCTCAGACCAGCCGTGGGCTCTGCTGGGCTCTCCTCAGAGTCCTTGGTCACATGGGCTGACACTTTGCCCGGTCCTGGCCCCCAGGCCCAGAGGGACTCACCTTACAGGAAGGGAGGGCCTCCTGATTCCTGACCCCAGAGTCTGGAATCACCAGACTGGGGCAAATCCATCTTCTGCTGCTAAAACTTACCAGCATCTTAAAGCCCAAAGTGCCCTTTTCTCTGAATTTGCAAATAAAAGTGTATTATTTTCTAGAAAGAGACTTCTTACAATGAACAAAGTGCAAAGCGGTGTCAATATTTTAGCAGTCCTGAGCCTCACGCGGATGTTGCCTGCATTTCAGGCTCAGCTCTGTACGTGAGCTGTAAATATGCGTTCCTTGAGATGTAAGATGAAAAGGAAAATCATCCGACAAGTGTGTTTGGTGGATTAGGACACCATGATGCGTGTCCTTGGGTTCCTCACTTTGAAAAGTATCCTTCAATTAGCACAGAGCGGGCGGTTTATCTCACGCTGGAGAAGGAATTCAGAGGCAAAGCCCCCCGCAGCCTCAGAGGGGAGGCGCACCAGGCTCCTGGGTTCTGTCCGTGAAGGAAATCCACGAAGCCTTCCCGAAGGCTGATTTCTAACTGCCTAATGCTTCCAATTAGGTGGGGCTGTGGGCACAGTCTCCCCTGAAAAGCTGAGGAGAGGCACGGAGAGTGGGCACTGGACACTGGTTTCCAGTCCCTTAGCCTGGTGCCTTCAGAGGCCACACCATCACAGGGCTTGGATGGCAGCAGGAGCCGGCGTGGAACAGCACAGACGCAGGTGCCTGGGCCATTGGGACGGGTGGGATAGAGCCTCAAGTCTGTCTGCGGCCTGATGCCTTTCTGTGGGCTACTGCAGATGATTACTGCCAGGTGAAAAAGAAAACCCAACACAACCTCTTGTTTTTCTGCGTCTCTTATTCCCAAACGGGTGTATGTTTAGCTTCAGAATAGCTGAACCTCCTCCTCCGTCCCCCACTCGCCATCTCCCTGTTAGAAACAATCTGTGGGACCTGAGCATCCTCCCAGGATCTAAGACCAGGCTCTGCTGAGCCACACTTTGAGAACAGTGCTGTAATTAAATACGCATGTGTATTTTTTTTTAAATAACAAAATATATTTAAAAACGTATTTTTCCTACCTGTTCCCTTCTAATATTTCTCTTTAGATGTGAACATAATTAAATGTAAATTTGTGTTTTACTCCATTTTTATTATCCAAGTGCTTTTTACTTTGTGATTCTTTAAGTTCCTTAGACTTATAAAGTTGTGAAATTTTCCATTAAGTTTATAAACTGTATTTATCTGGTTTGGATATTAAATATTATTACAGAGAAGCCAAACTAACTTTCTTAAGAAGAGGGTTGGAGTCTACAACAAAGTGAGAAAAAAACTGTAATAAGCAATATATTCCCCAATGGTTTTAAAGTCACTAATTTAATTATGCAGACATTTTAGGTTAGTGCTGTTGGGATTCTCCTAAAGGCTCCCACGTGAGCAGACGCCCCTCAACCACCTGTCCCACAGCAGCCCACCTGTCCTCAGCTCTTTCCCTCCCCAGCCTCCAGGATTTTAAGTTGTAAATTACTTGAGACGTGTGCATTCACCACCAAGAGAGAACACAAATATTCTTCCTCACTTAGAATACTGTAAAGGAGGGAAAACATCCTAAAAACATGAGGGATAACTGAAAAAAATGTGATGCAACAGGCCCCAGAACGCATAACGCTGTCCAAAGTCCACTGCTGGCTTCTGGCCAGTTGCAAAACTGTGGGCCTGCCTTTGCTTCCCTGCGTGTTGTCTGTTTTGACTAACTCAGCTGTTGGTGGCACATGCAGACAGTCGGAGAAGAGGCCTCCGTTCCCTCCTTGCCTGCTAACCACCGGTGCCCTGACAGCTGCGCCTCCAGCTCCTGAAAGGGTCAGGCGTTGGAACTTGTCTTTGGAAACCATATAGCACGTTCCACCTCATGTGATTTTTTAAAATCTACATGACAGGCCATGTAAAAAGGTTCCTCGTACTCCGGGCAGCCCCTGCCCCCGTGCACCGAGCCCTGACATACTGGTTGGATGAGAGGATTGCTAAACACATTTACCGAAGTGCTGTGGAACGGAAGGCATTTGGGAAGACACCATGCAGGAAAACTGTCTTTCTCTCCAAACACCGATTAATTAGGGGATTAGGGATGGGCCCACCTGACCCAGATGAGGAGCCCGAGGTTCCCAGCTCACGCCCCAGGCCGAGCGACTGTCCTCCTGGGAGGCACTGATCTGACACCCTGGCTCACATCCGTCCTCCAATTCTCCCTCTGTTTTAAATCCCGAAGCTTTCCTGCACCTTGACATTGCGTTTGATGCTTTGTTACCTTCTCAGTTCCTTTTTCCTGAAGGCAGAGAACTGTGATTCTGGAAGAATTCTCCCTTCCTAACACGAAGACTCCCTGGGCATCAGCAGACCAGGGCTAGAGACGTCGCTAGGTGGCCGCCTCAACTCAGGGATGGGAGCTTAGGCTCCATGTTATGAAAGGGGCTCTGGCTGCAACTGTCCCACGTGGATCATGAAAGGTGTTGACCCGAGACAATGCTGGCCACCGTGAGGAACATGTGGGCACATAAGGAAACGCTGGGGCGCCCCCCCCGCCCCCATCATATACCAGAGCCTCTGTGGCATCCCAGGTCAGTGCATCCCAGCACTCCGCTCCCACCTGCTCTCTGTGGTTTGAGAGGAGATGGAGAGCAGAAGAGCAAGGCTCTTTCCCAAATGCCCCAAATCTAAAGGCAAAAGCGTGCGGGTTGGTGGTTGTGGATGCGTGAAAACTCGACAATGGGATGGCTACATCTGGAATTCATTCTTCACTCTCCTTCCCGCCCTTCTTTCCATTGACCTGGAATAGACACGACCTAAGGGGGTTCAAATCCGTACTAGGATTTAACATTCTTCACAGATCAGAAGTGATGGTTTGTTGGAGACTTGATGGGGTTAGGAGTTGCACCTTAAAGATGTTTTGTGTCTAGGGACTAACCCACTGTGAGCAAACTTTAGAAGGTCGCCGTGAGTGGGGGACTGGTGAGACGGAGAGGCTGGAAGCCTCACCAGTGCGGAAGGGTCTCTGTAGGGGATTGGCTCTGCCACGGCACCTGACACCCTTGCAGGAACCCACACCGGCCACAGGTCAGGCTTGCTGCTGTCTGGCTGGTCTTAGCGAGTGGCCTGTGACCCTTGGAGATTGTGGGAGGAGCAGCCTCCGGCTTTTAATGAGGGTGGGAGTCTCCACCTCACCCCCATAGGGAACAGCCACAGGCTTCCAACCCGCTGCTGGAGAATGGGGGGACTTCCCGACAGCAGAGCCTCTGGCTGCTCTTGCAGTCGTGGGGTAACCGAGTATCCCCCTTTTTCTAAGAAATGGTTTATTATTTTTTCCCTCTCTCTTCTTTTCCTTGGTTGCTCACTTCCCACTAAGCCCTTCAGAAATGCAAATCTAGCCTTTCACCTCCTCCTCACCAGACATTCCCCGTGGGCAAGTTCTTCTAACCCTGTGCGCCCAGACAGATCTCTCCGGATTTGCAGAGGAAAGCATATCCTCCAGCAAGCTGTCCCGGACTCTCCTCCACCAGGAAGGCATCAAGAAAGCAGGCCCGTTTGGCTACTTTTACAACTTATTTCTGCCCAAGGCACCAGGAAGGTGCCACCTGAGATGTCTGGGAGATAAGGCACCAGGCTAGCAGAGGGACCCTGCCCTTGCCTTAAAAAAGATTTCACTTTCTGCTGCAAAGGTGACGCAGCACATTTAAAGGCAGGACGTGTTGTGCCCCTTCCCCAAGTTATGGCTTCAGAATAAGTTCACTGTTTTTGTATCAGAACTCACTCTTGTTGATTGAACTCTGCATGCGGCAAGCAACTCACCTGGTTTTTGGTCAGAATGGGGCCTCTGGTTCAGGGTTGTCTTGTGGGGCCAGAGACAAAGAGCTTGCAGCATGCCGTCTTCCTTGTGCGCAGGGTGTGCAATAAATGTTAAAACCACGCGTGTTCTCGTGTCCAGGCCGGGCACATCTCTGGAAGTGTGTGCGCCCAGCCTAGCTGCTGCTGCTGTGGGATGCTCACCCACTTGACAGGACCAGCTCTCCAGAAATGGACCCTCGACCGCCTGACAGGGCCAATTCTCCAGAAACAGACCTTCAGATTCAATGGAATCCCTCCAAAGAATCCACAAGTGATATTTTTTGGAGGGGGCAGGGAGAGGGACACATGTGTTAAAATTGACATGGTGACGCCAAGATTTTAAGAAGTATGTTGAAATGTACAGGGCTAGTTACAGACAATAAATGATCTTAGACAACAAGGTTGGAAGTCAGACTCTTCCATGATGCAGGCTAGAAGACAGACAAACAGATCCGAGGCAGGGAACCAGGGCTCCAGAAACAGACCCCCCACATCCCCTAATATAAGACAAAGTGATCACCGCAACATATTGAGGGAAAGACTGTTTCAAAAACACTAGGGCTGGATCCGTTGTGTATTTTTAGGAGAAAAGTAAATATTTTCTTTGGCCTCAGACCACCATTCTGAAAGTTGATTACAGGCAGATTGAAGGTCTAAATGTGGAGGGTAAAACACTAAAGAATCAGGAAGAAAACACAGGCCTGTCTTCAAGAAGATGGGCAGGCAAAGATTTTTAAAAATTATTTTTTATTTTATTTTAAGTTCCAGGGTACAGGTGCTGAATGTGGAGGTTTGTTACATAAATAAATGTGTGCCACGGTGGTTTGATGCACCTATCACCCCACCTAGATATTAAACCCAGCATCCATTAGCTGTTTTTCCTGATGCTCTCCCTCCTTCTGTCCCCTCTGACAGGCCTCAGTGTAGGATGTTCCCCTCCCTGTGTCATGTGTTCTCACTGTTCAGCTCCTACTTAATAAGTAGAACATGCAGTGTTTGGTTTTTGCTCCTGTGTTAGTTTGCTAAGGATGATGGCTTCTAGCTCCACCCAGCCCTTGCAAAGGACATGATCTCATCCTTTTTATGGCTGCATAGTATTCCATGGTGTATATGTGCCACATTTTCTTTATCCAGTCTATCACTGATGGGCATTTGGGTTGATTCCATGCCTTTGCTATTGGGAATAGTGCTGGAATTACCGTATATTTGCATGCATCTTTATAATAGAATGATTTATATTCCTTTGGGTATATACCTAGTAATGGGATTGCTTTGGTCAAATGGTATTTCTGGTTCTAGGTCTCTGAGGAATGGCCACACTGTCTTCCACAATGATTGAACTAATTTACATTCCCACCAATAGTGTGAAAGTATTCGGCAAAGATTTTTTAAATGGAACCAAGAAAGCACTAATCATAAATAAGTTTGAAAAAAAGGAACTTTATGAAAAATTAATAATTTTTGTTCAGCAAAATACACCATTAGGAGAGAAAAAGGCAAGCTCCATATGGTGAAGGCAACTTGCAATCCATGCATTAAATAAATACCTGCACACAAGAATGTAACAAGATTTCCTGCAAACTGGTAAGAAGACAAACCAAAAGAAAATCTCAGCAGAGAACCTGAGCAGACACAGCATGAGAGGGGCGGTCACATGGCCTGCAAATATATGAAAAGGAGCTCAACGTCAGCAGGCATTAGGGAAACGCAAGTTAAAACCAAAAGGAGACACCAGAATGTCAAACATGAAAAGACCAAATTTACAAGTGTGGGAAATACTGATGAACAGATGTGTGCGTGGCCAACGGGAGTGTCCGGTCCTCGGCCTAGAAGGGCAGAGCTTGGGCTGGGGAACAGCAATAAGATCAATGGGAAGTTGAGGGCAGCAGCCAGGACTGGGGGTGGGGAGAAGGACCCACAGGGTCCAAGCACTTCTTATGTGGGATGACAAGGTGCTGGATTCCTGGTCTCCTGCCACACTTGAAGCCATTTCTAGCGGTAGAGTCACGATGTTTATGCGTAGCTTATTTGGTTAAAACTCATTAAACAAAGGCAAAAACCAAAGAGTGAATGGGAGGGAGGAAACATGGCTGTGAAAATGACACAATTTTTAAGGGGTTTGCCTGGGGACACGCGAAGAGAAGGGGGGAGGTGGAGCTGATGGAAGTTTCAAGGACAGTGAGGGAGACCCTAGCCCCAAGTATGGTGAGAGACACCCCAGCCCTGAAGATGGTGACAGAGACCCCAGCCCCAGGGACAGTGAGAGGGACCCAAGCCCCAGGAGGGTGAGGGACCCCCAGCCCCTCTGGTGACTGTGATACAGGAAAGGAGAGCTGGATCTCCCAGGAGGGCCTTGGGAGAGGGTCCCCAGGATGTGCTGGGTCCCCGGGATGTGCTGGGCTCTCAGGAAGCACTTGAGGAGGAGAGGTTTGTCAATCATGTGGCCAAATACTAGAGTGATGGGTTAGGGAGGACATGAGGGTTAGGGGGACATGAGGAATTGCTGGTATGGGGCAGGAAAGTGGCAGCTCAGAGCCAATTACAGCTAACAGTAGAGTAGGGAAGGACCCACACAACCAGCCGTGACCGCAGATCCAGGGACACCAGCGAGGTGTTTTGTGCCAGGCCTCCCTCAGTGTCACTTCTCCCTGGCAGGCTGCAGGCAGCAGGTTGCGGTCCTGAGAAGCCAGAGCCGTGTCCACACTGGCACCTGTGCTGTGCCTCCTGGAGGCAGCACATGTGACGGTCTGTGATTCTTTTTCCTTGGGCCCTGTTTTCCCTCACTAGGAAAAACATTGTCCTAATAAATTGCCCTATCTGTTCCCTTGTTCTCTTATTTAAGAACTCAGGGGCCAATTCCTCAGGCCATCTGTTTTGTGCCTTAAGCATGTGAACGTCAGTGGACACAGTTACCGTGCAGTCCTCACTCCCCACCCCCATCTTTTAAGCCCGGGTCTGTACGGGCCTGTCCAGGGCCATCTGTAGCATCCATCAGGGTACAGGGGAGAGAGGAGGACTGTAGGAAGCCCCGGAAGTCTAAATCCACTGACACTAGGAAGGGTGGAGGGGCCAGCACAGACTGTGTGGAAGGACACGGCGGGAGGTGAGGGTGCAGGATCTGGGACTTGAGGAGCCCCTGGGGAGGTGAGGGAGGGTGCAGGGTCTGGGACTTGAGGAGCCCCTGGGGAGGTGAGGGTGCAGGGTCTGGGACTTGAGGAGCCGCTGCCACGTGAGCTGAGACAGAAGAGGAGCAGAGGGGTGGACCCCAAAAGGCAGGCAGTGTGCTAGGGAGGCAGCCCCTCTGCAGCATTTCTTTAAGGGGCTTGAGTCAAGGTGTAAATCACCTGCAGGAGCGGCAGACTTGTTGTCACTTGTTGCTTCGAAGGCCGAGCTGTGCTGAGATGGGCCAAAGATGGCCCAGCTTTGCTTGGGTTCCAGGGAACCGATGCTCAGTCCTAATGCTGGGGAGGTTTGGAGAGAACACGGGCCCCACAGAGCACCCGGGAGCCCACAGGGAAAGGAAGACGTAGGCGTCTTTCTACTCGGAAAAGCATAAACTGCCTCCTGGGTTTCCCTGACACCATAATGAGAGGTAGGCTTTTGGACCCCGCTCTAATTTCTGGGCGTGAGCAGCAGGTACCCCACTTCCACCGTCTGGAGGTGAAACGGGAACCTGCATAAAGCTGCTGTTTGTTACTACAAGGCCAGACCGAGCCTGGAACCCACGCATCACTGTGTCAGAACCAACGGGGCACACGGTCGCATTCTGCTGTCAATCTTCTGAAGACTAGACCCTCGGCTCAGTTATTTTAGAATCTGTTCCATTTCAACCCACATGGGAGGTGAAGCCACTCGGTGCTTAGATGCCAGGTAACCCCGATGACTGGCCAGGGCCAGGTACTCACCGATGCCACCGGGAACCTTAGTAGGCAAGAATCGGTGACTGGCAGAGCCCACGCATGCCCCAGCATAAGAGCAAATATGTTGGGAAATGGGCGATAATTCCTACAATAGAAATAATTCTCAGAAAGCCAACGCCACGGGAACGCCAGGCCACTCTGGGCCACTCTGTGCTGAGTAGAGGGCTGCAGGTGCCCCGTACTTGGTTGGGGTGGCACCAGGAGCAGAAGGATTTGGGGAGGGTTCGAGGGATCCCATCGCTCCTCCCGTCTGTCTCTCCTTGGGGTATCTCACCCGGCAACTAAGACATCCCCTCTGCTCTGAAGAACAGATTTATTTCCAGGGAGAATATTTGCATTTCCAGCAAAACAAAAAGGACATTTCCAGGGATTTCCTCCTGGAGTTCTTTAAATAAAAGAGCAGCCATGCTAGTTTTCATCTCAGGAAGGAGGGGAGTGACTGTGCTGAGCTCGGGACTGTGCTGGGGGTCACGGCTGACTCCGTGGGCAGCTTCACTGAGGCAGTCGCAGGACCTGCCCTCCTGGACCCGGAGAGATGCGGTCACCGCGTCCTGGGGCTGGCCGCTCTGCTTAGCACACCACAGGATCACACACACACACCATGTGCACACACCCTGCACACCACACACGACACCACGCACACACCATATACACACACCACACACACACACCATATACACATCACACACACACCATATACACACACCACACACACACCATACTATACACACACACACAACATATATACATAATACACCACACCCCACACATCATTATACACACACCACACACATGTACACCACACACACCATATACACACCACACACACACCATATACACACACCACACCACGCACACACCATATACACACCCCACACACATGTATACCACACACACACATATACACATAATATGCCACACCAGGCACACACCATATACACACACCACACACACACCCCATACTATACACACACACACACCATATATACAAAATACACCACACCCCACACACCATATACACACACCACACACACACATACACACCACACCACACACAGCACACCATATACACACCATATACACATAATGCACCACACCCCACACATCATATACACACACCACACACAGCATACACATCATACCACACACACACCATGAACCACACACACAACATATACACACACCACAAACATAATACACAACTCCACACATATCACACTCCTGACACTCATCATATACACACCACACACATACACCCCCCATACACATCGTATACATCACACCACACATACATAATACACACGCCACACACATGCCACACTCCTCTCGCACAACATATAAGCTACACCACACACACTACACACACCATATACACCGCACTGTAAATACACGTAATATGCACACCATGTACACACACTACATACCCCACACAAAGCATGTATACCACACCACACACACACCATATGCACACACCACAGATGCACACAATGCACACACCATACACACTGTACACCCCATGTTGTCTCACATACACACACGTTGTTGCAGGGCATGGCCGCTGTGGGGGACCAGTGAGTGGCCCCCAATCTCACAGCCTCCTGAGTGGGTTCTAGCTCTCCCAGGAGGGGAAGCTGTCCTGTCTCTGGAGGCCCCGTCTGAGCGATGGAGGTGCCTCCTGCCTCCCTGGCTCTTCTGAGGAGTGGGTACCCCACAACTCCCATCAACTGCAGTTGCAAAGGCCCCCACAGGCCAGCCCTGCCTGACAAGCTACGGGTGGGAATCCTGCCGAACAACACAAAACGCAAGCCGGCATCACAGGTCTGGTCAAACAGAGGTTCCTGCCATTAGCCCTACAGGAAAAAGCAAACCTCACTATCCAGAGCTCAGGCTCCCACACACCCCGTCCGTGTGCCCAAGGGACTGCGCTCACGATGGGATACAGAACCCAGACCAACGAGGCTGCTCCCTCCTGCCAGGCGCCTGGGGCTTGCCCTTGATTCCAGGGTGAGGGGATTTAGAGTCGCTTGTCCCCATCGAGCGGGGCTTTCCTAAGCAGAAAGCTGACATTTTCTCTGTACTTTGTAAAGGGAGGAGGCCCTGCACACCCTCTGGGAGGGTGCAACACGCTTTGTCCATGTCTGTCCTCACCTTCCCAGTCCTTCTACTGAGAGGGCCTGTGCTCTGGTTGGGCTGACCAAGCAGCCAGACAAAGCAGGTGAGACTCAGGTGTTGGAGGACCAGGTACGCACACAGGGCCACGCACACATGCTGGAATCCTCGCTGCCTCTAAAATCCCTGGGCGATCACACGCTTCCTGACCAGGTATGCACACAGGGCCACGCACACACGCTGGAATCCTCGTTCCCTCTGAAATCCCAGGGCGGCCACACGCTTCCTGACCAGGTAGGCACACAGGACCATGCACACACACTGGAATCCTCATTCCGCTGAAATCTGCCTGGGCAGCCACACGCTTCCAGTGCAGGCAGAGGGAGCCAGGCTGTGGGAACCCCGGAGGACGGTGTCTTGCCGAGGGATTCACCCTCCCTTCAGGCACCTCGCCCTGGGACGCCAGAAGTGAGAGACAATCCGAGCACATCCACATAATGTGGAAATGCTGTCCTATCACCCGTCTAAACAAAGCTCAGAACTGTCCGCATCGCCCCCCTCCCCGACGGGGTCCCAGCTGGCCCAGGAGGAATTTCACTCACAGGCCCAGCAGAGGCCAACGCCGGCGCTCAGAATCCCGCAGTGTCTAGACACTCACAGCAGCAACACGGAAGCGGCACAGAAACAGCCCCAGCGGCCATGACCCAGCTCCACAGGGCTGTGGCGAATGCAGGCAGGCCTGGGCTGGCTCGGGTGGGCTGAAGGCAAAGGCAGTAAAAGGATATGTCTCTGCCCCTTTCATTGACATGCCATTGATGTCTGTTCATATAGATGCCTCTCAATGGAGCCACCGCTCTAGCGGTCTCTTACTTTATTGTTTGCTGAATGGAATAAAATACTGGACTTCACACACATGAGGCCTGCATGCGCATTTTTACTGCACACTCCAACCCCAGCCTGTGCACTTCCCTCCCCAAGGATTCTTAAACATTTAAATGCCTCGCCCCTAAAACAAAACACACGACCACAGGAAAAGCCCTAGAGGAAATCCCTGAGAGACGCTCTGAGGGCTCCTGGCTCTCTGCCTGTGGGCACCCACCACTCCTGCTGGAGGCGATCCCTCATTGACAGGAAGTGCCGGGAAGGCGTGTGATGCGGTTTGACTGGGAGCAGCCCTACAAAGGCACTATTCTACAAGCTGAAAACTAGTCTCTGCTTTCTTTTAGAGGCTGGAAAACCTTTGACTGAAAGTCCAGCCAATTGTCTCCTGCAACTCTTTGCCATTCTAGAGAATTCTTCATAGTCGTCTCAGTTTAAAAGCCGCAGAAACCAGCTTATTCATGTCCGTGCCGCCCTGTTGAAGCCGATAAGAGATAAACGCCAGCAGGTGCATCTCGCTCCCTTTCATGGGGCAACTTAACTGCTTGGCTGCTGGAGCGAAGACGCAAAATTAATTTGGGAATGGACAAAGCACAGTAAATCCTGTTTTCTTTAGTATCAAAATCTCACATATATAGTAAATGTGTTTTTAAAAAGAAAAGTGATGTAGGAAACCCTCCTTACACAAAAAGCCTACAGAAATTCGTCTCACAGCACTGCACGGGAGATTTAAGTGGCATATTACACATCAAAATAGAATATGGTGCCGAGAAGGTTCCTGTTCCATTTCCAGGAGAGCTGTGACCCTCTACTAAGCATCCAGGAAGTCCTCACACTTGGCTCATCTGTCAAATTAGCAAGTCTGTGCAGTGGCTTAAGAGGAGGAAGATAGTTCCACTAAATCTCTTATTTATATAACAACAGTTTTGACATTCCTGCAATGACATCGTTTCTTCTTCAAGGACTTTCCTGTAAGTGAGGAACTGTGGTGTGATTTGCAAGGCGTTTGCTCCAGTTCTCCTCTTCCACCAAAACGCCTGAGCCAACGCCCCCGGCCCTTGTGTGAATGAGTCCTGCAATGTGATGGGTTCTTTAAAGATTTCTGCAGCCCACAGAAGGGGGGCCTGGACTTCCGTGTGAGGCACCACCCCCACAGCTGCCTTTGGGCCGATGCCTGAGGAGCTAGGCCTGGGCATTGGGGACCCCCCGGCTTCTGGGAGAAGGAAAGTCTCCACCGAGCGCTCTCCTGCAGCTCAGAGTCAAGTTCATGTGTCATGGGGACGGTGGCAATTGCTGCATGTTTCATGTTCATGGTTCATGCTTCCCGTTCACGTTCCATAGGGACGGTGACAACTGCTTTTGCTTCTCCCATCCAAAAGCAGGAACAAGAGTTTTCTTTTATGCTGCATCAGAATGAGAGGTAACTGGGCCAGCATGCAGGGTCCTCACCCGTGTCGCTGTCCACACTGGCTATGTCCCCGGGCCAGGGCCCTGGGTAGGGGTGTGGAGTGGGACACGGGACTCAGCAGAAGTTGCCACCCTGAGAAGAGCAGGCGGCCACCAGACTGCCTGGGGAGACACACCCTGGCATTGTGTTTCAACGTCAACTGTCCGAGTGCCCCCGAGAGCCTAAGGAAAGGAGAAACTGGGCTTGCTAAGGGAGCCTCTCCATTCTCTCCACACCGTTGGCGGTCTTGGCTCCACCCTAGCCCAGCACCATGGGAAGTACCACAGTTACAGCCACTGGGTACAGGGGGTGGGCCGGGTTCCCTTCACAGCACACAGCGCCCCGGTCTCCACCTGAGCTGCCACCAGTCTCCTGAAACCCCGGCACAGATCCCCCACGGGGGTATTCTTACCCAAGCCCAGAGACTCCCCTCCCACCATTTACAATGCCCAGGGGTGGATCAAAGAGCCCCCCATCCTGGCACAACAACAGGTCCCATCCCTGCCCTGCCCCCAACTCTGCTGCTGCCTTTCCCCAGGACACAAGGACGGGAAGACAGGGAAATGAGGTGGCCGTCCTCAGAGAGCACCTGGTTGCTCTCCCTAAGTCAATGCAGCACCCCATCCCTGTCCCATTGTCCCAGTCTGGATGGACAGGATGGCCACCAGGTCTCTGTCTTCTGCTATAAATGTGTCCACAGCTCCCACAGGACGTGGTACAGCGGGGGCGGGTCCTGACGGGGGAAGAATGTCTCATTGTGGATTGCTCTTCCTCTGGTCTGGTTTAATGTTTAACACACAGGACTGGCTAAATGCAATCCTGTTTAATTGACTGTGTAACTTGAGAAATCTCAGTCTCAGCAAGGGTCTGAATTGGACAGGTCTGCAAACAGGGGCAGAAAGTTACGTTCTGGTACCTGAAGCTGAAGCTGCCCTTTGCACCTGCCCCTCCCAGGGACACAGGCCCCTTCTCTCCCTGCAATGGCCTCTGCACGGCCTCTCCAGCCTGAGGCCTGCAGGAGCACAGCAGCATTTGCACTGCAGAGACAATGGGAAAGCATGAATCAGCTTCCCACATCCCTTGTACCCCAGGCAACGGGGGAGCAGGAGGGAGCGGTGCAGCTGGAACAGGAAAGGCAAGGCCGAGGCCGCAGATGGTTTGCAGAGAGGCAGGCACTGCAAATTGCCACTGCAGGATGGCAATTGCTGATTTCATTAACAAACTTTTTTTCTTTCTAATCCTCCCTCCCTCCTGCCCTTCCTTCTTCCCTGTCTTGCTTTCTTCTTTCTCTGTCTTGTGCATAGTTGTGTTGCTTCCGTTGTACTTTCTCGTTAAGAACATGCCCCAGGCCTGAGCTGCACAGCTTAGGGACCTCCCCACAGCGGGGAGGATTGCATGGATCCACTAGTCCAGATCCCCCATTTTGTGCACAGAGAAACTAAGGCAAAGGGAGCTTGCATCAGAATTAACAGCTGGGCTTCCGGGTCCTATAACTGCTTTCTGAGGGCATCCTGCGTGCCAGGAACTCTGCATCCCACCGATGCTGGCATTCCCTCCCTCCTCTCGAAAGGCCTGTTTTCGAAACATGGTGAACATTCTGTTTCAGAGAAGGAACTGGGGGCGGAGAGGCTCACATCCTTTGCCCAAGACAAGCAGGTGGAAGTGTGGATTTAAACTCAGGGCTTCAGACTCCAGAGGTGCTGCCTGCAGGGCCGCCTAGGCCAGCGTCCTCCCATCTCGGCCTGGCCCTCAGTGAGCCAAGGCAGCCTCAGTTGGACTTACAGGGGGACACCTGCGTTTCCAGGGATGGGTAACTTTCTCCAGGTTGCGCTGGGAAGTGCAGACAGCGTTTCAGCTTGGGGCGGAGGAGTGTCTGTTCTCCGTGTAACTGCAGTTCCTGTTAGAGTTAAGAGCTTCTCTCTGATGTTCAGAGCGTCTTTCCTTCAGAGCATTTCCTGAACACTGTCCTTCCTCTGTCTCTGCACCCCTGCCTGATTCCTTCTTCTAGAGATGCCATGACGGTACTAACCAGCCTCCCTCTGAGAGCCAGGGCTTGTCTGTGTGCTGGGACCAGGTTGCCACGCTCCCAAGCCTGGAAGGACCAACTCCGTGACAGCACGAGTCCCAGGGAGAAGGGGCCCCTCCTGGCTGCTCCAGTCTCCAACGTCCCTGCAGTCTGGGGGCCCCCTGTAGTCTGCAGGGCCTCCTACATACAGTCCCTGGGGTTCCCTAAAGTCTGGGAGTCCCCTATAGTCACTGAGTCCCCTACAGCCCACAGAGTCCCCTAAAGTTTCTGGTGTGCATGACAGTCCCCAGGATCCCCTACAGGTCCCAGATTCCTCCATCGTGCACGGGACTCCGTCTTGTTCTCTGCGAGGTCTGAGAATCACACCAGAGGAAAAATAATGGGACTCCGTCTCGTTCTCTGCGAGGTCTGAGAGTCACACCACAGGAAAACAGTGAGGGACATTTTCCTTTAGCTCAGAGAGGCCCAGGGCTGAGGGGACAGGAGGAGGGAGACGTGACTGGGCGGCATGTGAGCTGGAGGAGGTGGACCAAGCTGAGGGCTGGCTCTCCCGTGTCCAGTGGCAGGATGCTCGGAGCGATTCCAAAGCCTTCTTTTATCACAATAGACTGAATCCTAATTCTGAAAGATTATGTAATCAGGATTAATTCTCACTGAAAGGATGAAAAATAATTCCTTTGGAGAACTGAATTCCTGCTGTATTTGAATTATTCGCTCCAATTTTTCTCTGCTTTTGAACAAAAGAACTGCCAACGCTTCGACTCCCGTATATCCCACCAAAGTCTTTAAGATGATTATTAAATTTGCTTTTAAAACCACGAGGAGGACTCAAGGTTGACATGTGCTGGGGGCACAGGAAGCAGCAGTTCATGCTCCGTGATGCGTGACTGTTACTTCGCTGTGACCGCCCACGTCTGCCCTGGGCCCTTCGCCCCCTCCGTGATTGGTTTGCAATATCCCAGCGGAGCACAGGGGGCTCCAGGGCCCTCGAGGCCGGGCCTGTTAGCATGTGCCTGACACAGGACCATCCGCAGAACGTTTTATTGTCTTCCATTATAGGAATTCAGACTTCTAATATCTCATAATTTTGGCTACAATGTGTGCTGGTTGCCGTTTGGAGACATTCGGTTCTAAGTCTCCACCCATCCAAGAGGTGCAAGCCTCGCACTGGGTCCCGGCCATGCAGCTGCCCAGAAAGCCGCACAGCTCCGCGGGCGTCTGCCCCTTCCCAGGATGATCCATGCACCGCTCTCCCCTGCCCTCAGATACACACCTTTCCCCTCCTCACTTTTAGCTGATGCGCTAACCCCGCACGTCTCAACCAACAGGGCCGCCGGAGGGGAGCTCCTCGTCTCTTCCTCGCTGGGTGAGGGCGAGGCCCCGTCAAGGTAGCTCTGCGGCTGCTGCCCGGCGTCCTCAAAGCAGACCCTCCTCTGCGGGCCTGGCCTGTCTTCTCCTCAGTGTTCCCGGTAGGGCTGGATGATGACACCCACCAGCACGTGTTGGCCCCAGGAGCCGCACCTGCAAGAGCAGGACGGTAGCTGGACTCCAGACCGCACGCCACACAATGTTCCCTTCTCCCCAGCCCTGAGCAGCAGCAGCTCCTGGGAGAGCTGGCAGGAGTGACGGTCCCACTTCCTCCCCCGCCCAGTCTAGCAGGCATCCTTCCTCAGGTGTCCATGGGTCGCCTTAGTTGGGCTGCCTTCCAGCAGCATTTCACCAGCGGCCGCTGCCTTCCTGAGAGCAGCATCTTTCTCCTGTCTGGGACAGCAGTGTCCAGGGTTCCCACCCGTTCACTCTCGGCTCCTCACGCTCCTTAGCGGCATTTCCTCCTCTGTTAAACCCACAGAGAGTGCAGTGACTCAGGGCTCAGTCCTGGGTCCCCGTTTCCCCTCTTTATGCCATCTCCCTGGGTGACCTCGGCCAGTTCTACCCAAGTGCCAGTGACTCCCCAAACTTCCTCTCTAGTGCTTCCTACTCCAAGGAGCTTCCAATTAAGAATTCCAACTGCCTACTCAGCATTTCCAATGGATAGACTTACAGGCAATGTAAACTTAATGCGATTCCAAAAAATACATGTTATTCTACATCACATGGGCCATGCTTTTCTACACGTGAGCCACATTATTCTACACCACCTGAGCCACGCAATTCTATACCACATGAGCCACGCTATTCTACACCACGTGAGCCACGCAATTCTACACCACATGAGCCACACTATTCTACACCACGTGAGCCATGCCACTCTACACTGTATGAGCCACACTATTCTATACAACATGAACCATGCCACTCTACACCACGTGAGCCAAGCCATTCTGTGCCACGTGAGCCATGCTATTCTACACCACATGAACCATGCTATTCTATACCACGTGAGCCACACTATTCTACACCACATGAGCCATGCCACTCTACACCATGTGAGCCAAGCCACTCTATACCACGCGAGTCATGCTATTCTACACCATGTGAGCCACACTATTCTATACCACATGAGCCACACTATTCTACACCACATGAGCCACGCTATTCTACAACATCACATTGGCCACTTTCACCCCATGTCACATGCACCATGCTCTTCTCTGTCAACACCCATGGGCCTGCTCATTCTACTTTATCATCACATGTTTTGTTATTCTGCATTGTATGCACCACCTTATTCTATGGCATCACGTGCACCATGCCCATCCAGCTCTCTTGTCCCTGCTCCTTCCCCTCTGGCCCACGTCTCCATCACCTGTCACCTGGACCATGGCCATAGCCTCAGCTGCATCTTGGTTTCCCTGATTCCACTCTTCTCAATGATAATCTGTCCTCTATACAGAAAATAGGAGCATCTGAAAAGCAAAATTAAATTAGATGGTGCCTCTCTCTGCTCAAAATCTGTCCATTGATTGATCTACACACTTAGAATAAAACCAAACCCCTACCACCATCTTGCAAAACCGCATGATACAGTGCTGTGCAGGACTGAGGCTGTGCAGGTGATAGACGGCAGCTCCAGGGTTGCTGCTCCCACAGCTGCATTGTGAACCAGGCAGGAGTGGGGGACCCCACACTCCTCTCCAGCAGGAGGGGCCAGGTGTCTGGTCACTTGCTGTCATCCCACCTCATTTTAAATCTCAGTAACACTTATTGTGACCAAGTGTCCTTGTCTGTTTTATTTGTTTGTTGTTCATTAGCCCAGAAGTGGAGGCAGAGCAACCATGGTTTATCTAGGACAGGGTGAGCCACTGAGCGGCCCTGCTCCGCTCCTGCAGGGGGTCTGTCCAGGCACCCCCATGGTTTATCTAGGACAGGGTGAGCCACTGAGCGGCCCTGCTCCTCTCCTGCAGGGGGTCTGTCCAGGCACCACCATGGTTTATCTAGGACAGGGTGAGCCACTGAGCGGCCCTGCTCCTCTCCTGCAGGGGGTCGGTCTCTCCAGTCACCGCAAACATTGATGTGATTTCATGTCTCTTGGGGCCCTTGCTCCTGTCCTGGCGAGGAGCATCTAATTAGCAAGCTGAGGTCACCTGTGAGTTCCCGCTGTCCGCAAGTGGCACACGGGCACCGCCGTCCAGACCACACCCTCCTGTGTACTCCCCAGAGAGAATGGGAAAGAGGAGAAGGGCGCGTGTCTGCTTCTGAGCTCACTGCAGGGAGTAAGAGCTTGTGAGGGCCGGAAACGGAATGAGAGGGAGGTTCCCAACATCTCAGAGGCCTCCTCGTGTGAGTGGATAGGTTTTGGCTCGCCCACCACAGAGCATAGTTAGAAACGTCCAAGTTTTGAGTCTCTGTTAGTGGGACCCAGAAATGCCAACAGTGGAATCCCTTTCCTGGGCTTTCCCAGGGACCAGAAGATGTTTGCAGAAGGCAGGAAGCATCACTTGTCAGGAAAGTTACGTTTGTGTGGTGGCGAATCTCCTCTGCCACCTCGAAAGCAGGTGCCACCCATGGAGATGGAACGGGCAGTGTCAGGAACAGCTCAGCAGCCCCCGTGGTGTTGCAACAGCCGCTGAGGAGAGAGAGGGTGGTGCCGTGAGCCCCCCGGGTGTCCACTTGTGAGGACAGGACCCTCCCCACGGGGCAGCTTCTCACCCCACGCGCTCACCATCTGCTGGGGTTATGCAAACTCACCTGCCGGACTCCTGCCTCCTAGGCTGAGCAGGGTCTACAGTCCTTGACCCATCGTGCTGAATGAGCCTGGGAATCTGGGCTGCACTGTCTGTTGTCCACACAGCCGAGGTTTGCACTGGGTGGAGTCTCCATGCCCCACAGGCTGGGCTCCCCTAGCCTCAATCCCATCCATCACACTTGGCCCCTTATTCTACTGCCACAGAGAAGGAAGCTTGAGAACTGGGCTCCCTTGTCAGGGCAATAGCGAAAAGCGGCACCAGGGGCTCAGGTAGGGTCAGAGGGTCCCTGGGCTCTCTCCTTCTCTCTTCCCAGGCTGGGTGCTTGGGTTGGGGGATGTCACAGAGAGTGAGGCCCAGCTGTGGGGCAGCCCCAGGATGTAGAGACTCTGCCAGCATCCAGTGTCACTCCCACCCTCCCCTCAGAGTCCTCGGCCCCCAGCCTAGCCCTGTCCTGTCCACATCCCTCCCACAGAGGTCAGGAGATGGGAAGGGCATCCTCAAAGCCGCTGTGTGCTCCTGTGGGGGCTGGAGCTGGGACTGAACGTCAATCATCCTTCACTCAGCGCCTCATGGTGATGGAAATGTGAATTAATTCATTTGGAATTAATGAAGAAGTGGGAGCCGTGATGTACACCAATTTCTAGGCACTGTATCTATACAGATCTTTCTTCCAGCCAGCTCCAAAAATAACCACCCTGAATACAACTGGGCCTTTCAGTGAAGCCCTTGGAGGCATCTTCTGCAGCTTCAAAGATTCCCAGGATTCCCAGCACTAATTGTGAAAGTGGAACAGATGCCTCGCGGCTGCCAACTGATGCCTTTAACGTTGGCACACAAGCGACACCAAGCTCAGCACAAGACACACAGGGGAACCTGGCACTGAAAACATGAGTACCACCTTGTCGTTTGATGTCGACGGTCAATGTGGAATTTCTAGAAACCTCATCAATATCGTTGACTCAGCATTGGGAAAATCCTTCTTCTGAAGGGTAAACCAGTTGCAAGCATGTCATCATTTGGTGTACATATGAGAAACAGGTGAAGCAAGTCTATATTCAGAGCTGGAAACTTGAGGGGTTGCACAC
The DNA here is from genome assembly GCF_003255815.1 of Theropithecus gelada. NCBI lineage: Eukaryota > Metazoa > Chordata > Mammalia > Primates > Cercopithecidae > Theropithecus > Theropithecus gelada. The sequence continues at coordinate 123,444,968 of NC_037671.1, read as the reverse complement.
GGAGACCAAGCCCCCCGACAGCAGTGCCTCATTTTCAGAGCAGCAGGCACAATGCCAGATCCCCGAGCTTCCTCTTCAAGTCACATGAACACGACCGTTGCCCTCATTTACGAACCAGGAACACAGGTGTCGGGGAGGGTCAATGCAGGGTCCATTGGCTGCACGCTGTCCTGTCCAGCCCAGCAGGTTGAGCCCGGCGGCCACACCTTTCCACCCGCTCCGTGGGTGCCCACTTCCGTGCCTCTCTGTCATCTACAGGTGTGGACGGAAGGCGGTCTCGTGGGAAATGATGCTCTCCCACTACAAAGCCTGGTCAACCCTCACTCAGTCATTCCAAAGCTTTCTATTAGCAGCAAGAGCTCCCTAACCATCCCCTGCCAAGCCAGAGCTGTGTCCTGGGGCCTGAGTCCCGGCTTCCATTCCTCTGGGCCTTCTGGGGTTTAGAAGTCACTTTTCTTCCTTAGCAAAGCCTGACTTGCAATATCATTGTTTCTCTGTAAGTTTTACAATCCTATTTTGGAAATTTCAGGGAATGCCTCAGGCTAGGTTGCAGCTGGTCCTAAGGGAAGTTTGAAAAGGAAAAGCACGTTCATCTCTCTGAGAAACACCTCCCTGTGCTGGGAAATGTGAAAGCAGGTGGGACACCAATCATCTTCCCACATCACATCGTCACCGCCGCCAACGTTTTTCTGAATACATCGCACACCTGGCTCAGTAAAATCTGTTTTCTAATCTACTTTTTAACTTAATGTGTTGGCCTCAACTTTGCACTTTATTTTTCTTCTGCTGACATAATTCATGACCGTGTGGTGTTCTCCTCTCTGGGGTAGCTTCAGTGAGGCTCAGCTGAAGGGCTCTGTGGGTCAGCGTGTGCTGTGGTCGGGATGTGGAGGTCAGTGTGCCCAGGCATGAGTCAGCCCACACGGGGCGCAGGGCACATTCATGGAAACCAGTCCATCGCATCTAGCAGGGTTCTTTGTGTGGCTGTGCATTTAAGATCAATACTTTCTTAGCGTTGGTTTTCTCTTCTCTACATGAAAACACTATGAGGCGCTCATTTGACTGCAAATCCTAAGTGCTCGGAAAGTTCCAGAACGTGTCTTCACTAGCATTCCCCTGGAAACAAGGCCCAGTACTTCAATGCCCTACATAGAACTTCCTCCGATTTGTACACTCTTAAATGACAGGTGCTTGTGGCCCACAGGGAGGTTTATCCGTGGACGGTGTGACATCGGGAATGAGAAGGGCAGAGGTGGCAAGGACTGCAGGCCTGTCCAACCCAGGGGGTCAGAAAACCTTGCCTGTTGCGGTGGAATGAATTGTTCCGCATACCATCCATATGCTGAATTCCTAGCCCCTGAGACCTGTCAGTGTGTTCTTATTTGTAAATATGGTCATTGCAATTACAATTAAGATGCAAATTAAGTCCAGCGTGGTGGCTCACACCTGCAATCCCAGCACTTTGGGAGGCCGAGGTGGGTGGATCACCTGAGGTCAGGAGTTTGAGACCAGCCTGGCCAACATGATGAAACCCTGTCGCTACTAAAAATCCAAAAATTAGGCCGGGCGTGGTGGCTCAAGCCTGTAATCCCAGCACTTTGGGAGGCCGAGACGGGTTGGTCACGAGGTCAGGAGATCGAGACCATCCTAGCTAACCCGGTGAAACCCTGTCTCTACTAAAAAATACAAAAAACTAGCCAGGCGAGGTGGCGGGCGCCTGTAGTCCCCTCGGGAGGCTGAGGCAGGAGAATGGCATGAACCCAGGAGGCAGAGCTTGCAGTGAGCTGAGATCTGGCCACTGCACTCCAGCCTGGGCGACAGAGCGAGACTCCGTCTCAAAAAAAAAAAAAAATCCAAAAATTAGCCAGGCATGGTGGTGGTCACCTGTGATCCCAGCTACTCAGGAGGCTGAGGCAGGAGAATTGATCGCTTGAACCCGGGAGGTGGAGGTTGCAGTGAGCCGAGATTGTGCCACTGAACTTCAGCCTGGGTGACAGAGCAAGACTCTGTCTCAAAAACAAACAAACAAAAAAAAAAGATGTAAGATGAGGTCACAGTGAGGTAGGTGGCTCTTAGTGCAATATGAGAGTGTCCTTATAATAAGAGGACAGACCCGAGAGGGGAGCACTGTGGGACACGCAGAGGGAGGACAGCCAAGTCCTGATGGGGGCAGAGACTGCAGGGCCTGTCTCCATAGAAGCCAGAAATGCCACGAAGAGCCAGAGACCACCCCGTCTCAGTCTGCTCAGGCGGCTCTGAGAATAGACTCCGTGGCGGATCAGCAGCAGACATTCATCCCCCACGGCTCTGGAGGCTGGCAGCCCAAGGTCAGGACAGGTTCAGTGTGTGGCGAGGGCTGCTTCCTGGTGTCATCTTCCCGCAGTGCCCTAACGTGGTAGAAGGGGTGAGGAGCCCTCTGGGCCTCCTGCAGGACGTTACATAAGGGCACTCACCCTGCCCAAGAGGCTCCACCCTCAAGAAACCAGCCCCTCCTGAAGGCCCCTCCTAATACCATCACCTTGTCGGGGGGAGGGCTTCAACACAGTAATTTGGAGGGACACAAACTATCAGTGTATTGTACCCCAGAAGATGAGAGAGAGAGAAAGCTCTGCCGCCACCTGGGTTCTGAGCTTCTAGCTCCAGCGCTGCGGGCAGTGAGTCTCCTGCTTGAAACCCCAGGTTGTGTCCTCTGCAGCAGCCCAGGACACACAGCTGGGAACACGCGTTCTGAAAGACAGACAGGCCCACACAGCCCCGGGAGTGGGGGCTCCTGCAAGGCTGCGGTGAGGGGCCCTCTAGGGCTCTGCAGGTGCTAGTGGAGGTGCACCTAGCATGCATGGAGAGAGGAACCCACAGATGCTTGCTAGACCCTTGGCTACTCACGTCAATTGGCTATGGCCTGATGCTTGGTTTGGGGTTTGGAAATGCATCACTGAAGATACACCTGCAAGCCTACATGGAGGAGCCAGCAGTGCCAGATGAACCCGTCACCAGGGAGACCCACCAGCTCATCCAGCCACTCGGCAATCCCAGATCTCGAGGGAGCCAGTGGTGTGCATGTAGACACCTGAGCAGCAAGCCTGAGCATGGATGGTAGGAGCGTGTGCTGGGTGCAGGGTGCTCCATGTTCACCCGAGGGGCACGGCTGGGGAGAGCCGGGGTGAGGTCTAGAGTCATGCAGATGCAGCCAGCCCTTCTTCCTCGCAGAGCCACAGCCTCCCAGGCAGGTGCCTCCAGCACCTTCCATTCAGCTCATGCTCCTCCTTCTCCCTCTGGTCCCGCCCAACTCATTCTCTGTATGTCTCTGCCTTTGATTTCCATTCCTTGAGGCACAATTCCAAGGCTTCCTGGATGACAGCCATCATGAACTCCATCTCCCTTGCCAGCTGTTTCCTCCCCCGTGCTCCCACTCTGGCCACCAACTTGCCCATCCCACTGCCTGTGAATATGCCTTTGTAGAGAAGAGGAGGGGCTGACTTGGATGGAAGGGCATCTCCTGTCCCCGTGTGTCCTGGAACCCTCACGTGCATGTCTGGCCCCTCAAAACGAGCCTGAAAATGGACGCCTGCTCTCCCTCCTAAACATTCCCATTCCCCTTCCCCATTTCAGGAAGCAGCAATTCTATCCTTCCAAATATGCAGGACAAAGTCTTGGAGTCCTCTTTGAGTTGCTGCTTCACACCCCATCACGAGTCTCATGGGCTCTGCCTGCCTGCAAAATATACCCTAACTTAGGCCACTTGCTGTACCTCTGCCTCTAACGCCCTCATCGACACCGTCATCACCTTGTGCTTGGACTGGTGCAGTAGCCTCCCAACCAGTACCCATTTTCCATTCTTGCCTGCTGCCTTCCTCATCCCAAATGTATATTATAATGGGGAACTGGATGTACCTTTTCCTAATTTGCAAGCATCTTCAAAGTCTTTGACCTGTTATGGGTTGAACTGTGTCTGCCCCCAAAAAGGATATGTTGGCGTCCTAACCCCCAGTATCTTGGAATGTGACTCTATTTGAAAATAGGGTTGCTACAGTGGTGATTGTGTTAGAGATTGATCATTAGGGTGGCCCTAAACCAATATGACTGGTGTTCTCATAAGAAGGAGCAATCTGGACGTAGAGACAGACAGGCACAGAGGGGAAGATGGCCGTCTGCAGGCTACGGAGAGAGGCCTGGAGCACACCCTTTCTCGGCTTCTTCAGAGAACTCACAGCCCTGCAGCACCTTGATCTCAGATGTCAGATATCCAGGCCACGGAGACGACAAACTCCTGCTGTTTAGGTCACTCAGGCTGTGGTTCTTAATAATGGCAGCCCTCGAAAACTTATACAAAGACAATATATTTTAACTTAACAAAAAAACGATGCACCTCAGATAAGGAGTACACCCATGGAACTAATGCTGCCAGCAACCCCAGCCCCTGATCGTGTTCATGACCATAGTGACCGTTTATGGCGCATGCCCTCTGCCTCCGCTCGTGCAGACACCTCAGCATTATCACATCCCTCCGAGGACCAGGAAAGGACACCCCCAATCCACACCGGGCAGGCCAGACTGCCAGGAGCCAGGAGGTCATCTGGATTCATGCAGAACATCAGCCTAAACCGGGATCCAGCCAAGCCACCCCACTCAGGATTAACCATGCAAGACGCCACTGCCTGGGACTGGCTTGGGGACTGTTTCCTTCCACCGCTAGAAAATGCTGTTCGGTTATAAAAGTGGTATGAAGACTTGATAAGAAAATTGGACAAAAAACACTTCCCCTCAGTGATTAAAAGAATAAAGTTATGACGGCTTCTCACGTGCTCGCATTTTTATATGTCTGGCGCCTCCTATAACTGCTATTCCCCATTCTTCTCTAATCTCAATCTCCTATTCTCTATTCAGCCTTTTTACTCTGCTATTTAACACATTTTATAGTATTTGCCATCTTATAAAATCCCTTTCTTGTTGAGAGATCCAAACGATTATCCTGATGTCTGCACTATATTCTAAGCTGCAACAACTCAGAATTTGGTGAGTCTTCACCTACAGATCCGCAAGCTGGGCCCGTTTTCCGGGATCCCACACAACACTGCTGTCGGCATCTATGCTTGTGTGGAAACTGAAGCCAAGAGCTCACACTGATGAGGCTGTGAACAGAAGGGCCCGGGACTCTGGGGACCTTCAGCATAGCCTGAGCTCAGAACAGTCGGCCCCTCCCATGAACTGACTCAATGCCTGGTGTCTGGGTCTGTCCTTGCTGTGTGCTTCAACCCGGGGCACAAGAATGAGAGAGTGACCCCAGCCCTGAGCATGAGCACGCTATGCGTCCAGCACCTAAGTCCACACGGTGCTTGGCCTCTGTCTTCTCACCTCCCTTTTCTTTCTTTCTTTTTTTTTTATTCATTAAATCAACTAAAATTTATTTAATTAAGTATAAAGTTACTTACACACTTGTCTACAGTCACAGTAAATACAGTTCTTGGCAAAAGACAAGGCCTTTAGAATGTAAAGCCTCCCTACCTGCAAGATTACGTATATAAAACTCCCACTATTTTTATATAACAGTAGATTAGTCAAATTAAAATAATTATACTATTTAGAATAAAATAAAATGAAAACAATTTATTCATAAGATTCATATGTAAATCATCCTTATTTACAAAATACTATCCTGAGAATTATAATTCCATTAAGTTTCAATTTGAGCAAAAGTGTAATCACTTAAGTAACAGCCGTTACTTAAAATTGAAAATGAGATCAGTCAAAATGACTTTTGAAGAGGGCAAAAATATTGTCAGGTTTCTTGCTGTGGTTCTGGATGTTCAGTAGCAGGCTCATTTGAAGGCAGACTCAGCCCTGAAGGGAACTCACTTCAACCTTCAGAATGTGGGGGTGGGGGGAGAAATCCAGGTCTTGGGGGAAGGTAAGGAGGAAAACCCCTCGGTGGATAGACATTTCTCATTGCAAATGGAGCGTGTCGTGGACCTGGGAAATACCTTGGTGGAAAATAATCTCGAGGAGCTCCAAACCTGGTTCCCGGAGGAGGTGGAGGGAAAGGAGGTCCTCTTCTCATGAAGGGGCCTCTTGTATCCACTGGAAACAACGGACCTCTGATTGGAGCAAGAGGTGGACGAATAAAGCCAGGGCCGGTTGCTTCTTTTTCAGTGGGCAGAGATGAATCAGGCACATTTAAATTCCCAGGATCATCTTTGGCATCATTTCTACTGGCTTCCATTTCTGAAGGCATTGACCCATCCATTTTATCCAAAGAAGGCGTATTAAAACTTCTGAGTTCTGCTGGTCCAGAGCGTCTAGCAGAGTTGGAATAAAATCTGTCTTCCCTTTGGGGAGGAGGAGCTGAATCAGGATATGACTGTCCTGGTGGAGGAAACATCATCCTACGGTCCTGTTCCCACGGAGATGGCAGGGGCCCAGTGTCAGAAGGAGCCCTGTGAGGACGGGTTAACCTCTCACAGCTTGATTCTCCTCTTTCATTGGCAATCTGATGGTCCGGAGGATTCCCTGGGCCTCTTGAGCCTCTTCTTTCTTCCCTTGGAGGCAGAGGTGAGAGTCTGAGTGGACCCTCCAGCAGGGTTGGAGGATAGAGAAAAGCTCTCGTTTCAGGTGAAGGCTGACCGAATGGTAAGGGACCATATGGGGAACGCTCTCTGCCAAATGCCGTATTTGGCACATCAAGTGCATACGGATCCTTTTCTAGAAGCTTTATTTTATACTCTGTTTCAGCTAATTTTTGTTTGTTGTGGGCATTTTCTTTCCTTAAATTGCTGAGGTTTCTTTCAGCAGCCTGAGCTGCCAACCAATTATGACGTGCTTTTTCCTCATGGGAAATAGTCTTCCTTTGATAAAAAGGAATAGTTTTCTCAAATTCTTTAAGATCTTTGGCTCGCTGTCTATAGGTCTCCAGCTCTTTAGTGGCATGGCTCATCATTTCGTCTGCTTTAGAAAGTTTCTCTTCTTTCTCTAACCGCCTTTTTTCCTCTACTATTAATTTCCTGTAGAGGCTCATTTCGTTTTCTTGATATAATTCAGTCATTACTTTAAGATTCTGTTGAAGCTTCTGATTCTCACTTTCAAAATGTGTGTTTTCTGACTGCAAAGATGCTTGTTCAGTCTGAAGATGTTTAATACGCTCTGTAAGCTCTTCCTTTGTTTTATCAACTTCAGATAACTGAATATAAATTTGGTTTCTTTCTCTTTCTAAGGTTTTTAAAGAAGCATTTAACTCTACATGGATCAGCTTCTTCAAAGCTCCTTTTGAAGGATCATCTAAGTGAGCACCATCTTCCGATTCACTGTTCACTTCTAAGTTATCATCATCCGTTATGTCTTCTTCAAGCCTCCCAGCCCAATCTTTCATCTTTAGCAAGCGTTCAGTCAGAGTCTTGATGTGATTTGCTTTGTCATTTAGAACTTGTTCTGCATGTATTTTGGAGTCTTCAAATGTTATTTTCTGTTTATTAAGTTCACTCACTTGTTCTTTCCATACTGCAGCTTCTTGCAAAAGCTGCTTCTGGCTTTGTTGAAGTTGAGAATTTTCATTCAAAGCATCTTTTGTTGCTATCTTCAGTCGTTCTTCATTCATTTGACATGTCGTGAAGGTCATTTTGGCTTCGGCTACTTGTGATTTGAGGGATTTTGACTCATATTCCAGCGACTGTATGCTTTTGGAAATATCCGCCATCAATTCATCTCGTTCAGAATGTTTAGATTTCTCTTCTTTTAACTCTTTTTCTACACAGAGTATTTCATGCTCAAGCTCAGAATTTGCCCTGTTCAGCTTTTCACAGGTTGCCTCCAAACTTCGTGCTTCTGCTGCCGCCTTCTCAAAGCTGGCATCCTCTAAAGATGACTCTACTTCATAGTCTTCATACTCTTTTTCAACAAGGCTAAATATTTCGAGTAGTTTACATTTTTCTTCAATTAGTCCAGAAAGCTCCACAGCAAGTTTTTTCTCTCTTCTCACATAAAGCCGACTCCTAACCGATCTAAAAGTTCGCCACAGAAAAAGGAGAACAGCAAAAAATCCAACAACAGCTGCATGTATCACCAATTCCCATGGAAAACCATAAGGATGAGAATCTGTTCTCATACCTTCAGTCAGTGCTGCCACAACCCTGTGTGGCAACTCCGGAATCAGTCCCAGGTAAGGCTGAGGGGTAGCCCCTGGCTCCTCCATACTCCAGGATTAGCCCCGAGTATGGCTGAAGGGTAACCCCTGGTTCCTCCGCACTCCACGATCAGTCCCAGGTACCGCTGAGTGGTAACCCCTGGTTCCTCCGCCTCCCCACTCCAGGATCAGTCCCAGGTACCAATGAGGGGTAGCCCCTGGCTCCTCCGCACTCCGGGATCAGTCCCAGGTACGGCTGAGGGGTAGCCCCTGGCTCCTCCGTAGCGCCAAGGCTGCTCTGGCGGTTGCTGCAGTAACCGTAGCCACAACAAACGGTGGAGAACGCGCAGCATTCCATCTGGAACCCGGATCCCCACCTGGCAAGTGGAGCGGACCACTGCGGAGCCAGCTGCGGGGGGAGCTGGGGACGCAGGCACCCACAGGCCTCACAGGCCCGTGCGGCCCACCCCGGCCACCTCGTTACACTTTACATCCTGAGGCAGCTCTAAACCCTGTATTTTAAAACAATACCACATGGGGAGAAAGACTCAGGTGACCCAGCATCCCAGCTATGCCCATCCACAAGCTGACATCCTAGCTAAATGTAGCCTTGTGCATGAGGCCAGCAGAAGAACCTCCCAGCTGACAGAATGATAAAGAATAACAAACCACGGTTTTAAGTCACTAAGCTTTGGGGTCATTTGTTATGCAGCAGTAGCTAACTGAAATACCTGCCACCTTATCCCGTTGGTGTTTCAGTATCTGTGGTCTGAAATCATCAATTTGGGTGCTTGACTAAGATTATGCCCCATGGTAAATTCTAGTAGGTAATTTTATAGCTAAAATACACATTTTCCGATTGACCTTTACTTCATTGAAGAGATATTTATTTAGCTCCTCCCAAATGAGACAGATTATGGTTTTTAGATTAACTCCTTCCACGAAAGGGCTCACCTCTGCTTAGCATGATCCTCAACCGTCCCATGTACAACTGAAAACGCTAACCTCGTTCCCAGAAGATCCAGGGCACTTAGAACAGCGCTGGCATGTAGACAGTGATCCTCTTACCTCTCCATCAAATGTACCTGCACATTTGGAAATGTGTCCATTTTCCAAACACTGGCACTCCTTCAACACGGATGATGCCTTGCCCTGCAGTGAGCCGTCATCTCCCATGCACGCACGTATCTTCAACTCATCTGGAAAGCTCGCTCCTTCAGGAGAGGAACCAACTACCTGCCGTGATGGGTATCCCAGCCAGCTTGTAAATCAGCACCAGGACCAGGCTGATGCGTATCCTCCAGACAGTCCTCTTGGAAAGGTGAATGCCAGCCACCACATCACGATGGGTATCCCAGCCAGCTTGTAAATCAGTGCCAGTCCAGGCTGATGCATATCCTCCGGACAGTCCTCTTGGAAAGGTGAATGCCAGCCACCACGTCTAGCCAATCATTTCTGATGAGGACGATGTCGGCTGCCTCGATGGCCACGTCTGTGCTGGTGCCAATGGCAATGCCCATGTCTGCCTGGGCCAAGGCCGGGGAGTCATTGACCCCATCATCCTCCACCATGGTGACTTTCTTCCCTTTGTTCTGGAGCTCCTGGACCTTGGCCACCTTGTGCGAAGGCAGCACCTCTGCAAAGACTTTGTTGATGCCAACCTGGGTGGCAATGGCTCTGGCTGTCTTCCGGTTGTCCCCCGTGCTCAAAACCACATCCACACCCATGCCTTGAAGCATGTGCACAGCCAGGGTGGTCTCCTGCTTGACAGTGTCTGCAATAGCCGGCATCAGCAGCTACACAGGATGGGGCACCCCACACCAAGATACCACACTTGCAATGTTCTCATCTGTCAATAGCCACCAGGATAGCCATCTGTCTTTTCATCTCATGGTCTGTCATAGTGTCACTGACATTGCTAGAAATGGTTAAGCCGTTGTGCCTGAGTCATTTGCGGTTTCCAGTCAGCACAGAGAAGGTCTGGGGGGCTGCATCTCAACAACCTGCGCAAGCACCAGCTCCCTGCACCGGCCGCCGTCTTCCTCACCTCCCTTTTCTACTCTACTTGGAGGAAATCCTAAGGCCGTTGTGGGGCTGGACATGGCCTCTGAATCCTGCACAAAGCATCCACACCTGCCCTGGGGATGCCCCGGGCACAGCAGCTGCAGGTCCCTGGCTTCATGCCTGGAAGAGGCTCTGGGGTAGATGTGTGAGTTGGGGGCAGGAGTAAAAGACAGCCCTGGGTTGGAGAGTGTAGCATCGGGGCCCACGGAGGACGGGGGGATGTGAGCATGGCCTGCCTTAGGGACGCCTCTGTCCTTGCCACCCTGCCAGACAGCGCAGTGGAGACAGCAGTGTAAGGCGGTGGTCCTGGGGGTCTAGGGTCTTGGCGTGACTCTGAGTCAGCAGCCAAGTCCTTAGTCTTGTGATCCTAATTCCCTACAGTGAAACCTCTCCAGGTGACATTTTCCTTCTTGCTGGAAATATCAGGATCTCTACACCATCTTTTCAGGAAGCCTGTTTTAAGGCAGCATGGTTTTCAGGCGGGAAAGTGCTGCCTGCCCGCAGAAGACTGAGCTCTCCTTTGCAGGAACACAGCACCAAGGGAGGCCTATGGGAGCCATTTCTTCCTGTTGTGGCAAAGGATGAGCGGAGGGAAAGAAAAGTGAAACATGCCCAAATGTAAGCAGTTTACAAGTTGTTAAGTAGAAGGAAGGTGTCGAGAGGGATTAACACGTCCCCTGGGGTGCAGGCAGTGGGAGCGTGTGCGTGCGCTGTGCCAGCTCCCCATCCTGTCTTGCCCAGCGGCAGAGAGGCAGGGCCTGTGAGATGTGGTGGGGGGCTGGCAGCGGGGGAGGTGGGGAGGAAGGTGAGCTGCATGCATGCTTCGGTGCTTCATCTGTGCAGGTACCGGCAGGATGCAGAGGAGGAGAGAAAAAGACTGAGGCGCTCACAGCTTCCTGACTGTCACATGGGCGACCTGTGACCCCGTTCTGGAATTGGCTGAATGAAGAGACAAGGTCTTTGAGAAAACAGCTCTCTGAGTGGGGAGAAGCAAATACAGGAACCCGGGGGAACCCAAGGAGATATTGCCTGACCCTGCAGGACTTCTCCAGGAAGCGGGAAGGCCCGGGATTTCTGTCACCTCATGACCATCTTAAGCTGTGCCCCTGGCCTTTGGCCATGCGGAGCCTGCGTCTGAAGCGGCAGGTCAGTCCCATTCTTGGGCACAGCGGAATGGCACCTTCTGGGTTTGGGCCAAGCCCCAGGTGAGACCCTGCAGGTGTGGAGAAATCCCAGCTCACATGGGTCTGGTCCCCGCCCCCCTTACTCCTGGGTGGAGGCAGGAGGGGTGGGCCTCAGGATCAGCCCCAGCCTAAGACCTCGGGCCACACCCCTCACAAACGCAGTCTGAGCACAGCTGCCCTGTCTCTCAGCGGCAGGTATTCTGAACCTGCCCTCAGGGAACTGGGATCCAAGTAGGAGGGAAGGCCAAGCATGGGCCCCTGGGGCCCAGCTCCCTCCCGTGGTGACTGACCAAGCCAATTAGACAGAGCAGGAAAACCTGGGCAGATAAGGGCTCTTAGGATTGTGGGTGTAACTCTGTTACTCAGTTCCGCAAACCTCTTCTCTCAGGGAGCGGGGACACTGCCTCTCCTTCAGGACAGGTCATTAGAGGGATGGCCACTGAGTCAGCTTCCAGAACCACCTGCCTGCAGCATTCGCGCACGTTTCTCCACCACCACGGTGCCCACACTGGCCACGCAAGTGCGGGACCATGACCTTCCTGAATGAGTTTCCACGCATCTCCTGAGCACCTCCTAAAGCCAAGAGCTGGAACCGCAGGAGGCAATCCGTCCTCCTTAACGTGATTGCATAAATTATCACCATGCCCGGGCCACCCACAGCCGGCACTCAACGTCTGTGTTGCCTGGAATCAAATAAAGGAAAATAGCAAAGAGGTCTCAGATTGCACGTAGACCCTTTCCAGTTGGGCAGAACATAAATGGGCTGGGAAGTTTGTTGTCAGGAGTCTTTGAGTTCCAGGAGCTTGGAGGTGGCCGGGACGAGAGGCCGGGAGGTGGGGCTCCGCTGACACTGGTTCCTACGCAATCCCAGAAAAATAAGTCATCCTTCTAAGCCCTAATTCCCTCATCTGTTAAAACAAAAACAAAAGCAAACAAAGAGGCATGTGTGGGGAGGGGATGATGACTCCCACCCCTTCTGGATCAAATGAAATTTGCTAAAGTCTTTTGTAAACTGCCTGTGCCCTGCAGCATCCTCGACTTCTTCAGCAGAAGGTTTCTAAGCCCCCCTTGCACTGACACACAAGTCAGAGCCTCAGTGCCATTTTGCACATATTTGAACTAGCCTGGAGAAGAGGCTGGTGAAAGCTCTCTAAGTAACAAAGCTTGTTTGTGACATTTGAAGGACTAGCCGTGATCAGCTCTCTAGTCTTCTGTCTCTGTTATCAGCAGTGGGGTATTTAAGTTATTCTGAAGTTTTAATCAAATCATCTTCTTTCTGCTACTCTACGCATATTTACGGTAAGCAGTGACATGGTCCCTGAAAGGTCATGTGTTTTGAAGGTGTGCGTTTCAATGTTGGGAATTTTGTGAGGTACTGAATATTCATAGGCCACCCCGACATGCGGCGTGTGGGAAGCTCCTGGAATCCCCCGAGATATGGAGTTTCTGTGTCCAGCAGCTAGGATAACCCTTTCATCACAGACAAGCTCTCCCGCCCAGGGATAAATACCCTCCAAAGAGAGGGAGGACAGCCCTTCCCCATCTGTGGGGTGGCTAGCCGACCCGCTGCCTGGGAATTACCAGTACATGTCTATGAGGGTGAGAGGAGGCCGCACCTCTGCTCAGGGACAAGGTGGCTGCGCTCACCCTTCCATGCAGTGGATCAAGTGGCTGGCCCCAAGGCGTTCCTGGGGTTCCTGGGGAGTGCTGGATCAACTTCCCAGCCCCAGTATATTTTATGCTAAAATTTTCCTAGGATAATTTTATTTGGGGAGTAAAGAGGCTTCTGAGAAAATTCAGAGATGGAAGAGTAAGGCCCAAATGTGCAAAACTAAGTTAGGCGGCCACCCTGGGGGTGTCAGGGAGACAAATCACTGGAACTGGAACAGAAAGTCATTTACATCTTAGTATGAATTAGTCCATACCAGCTGTTTATCTCTGTATAGCTGGTTTAGTTTTCCCGCCTTGAGCAGACTAGAAGTTTTATTAGGATGACTATCATTCAAAAATATCAGGGAAATATGTTTGATTTTTTTTTTATTGTGGTAAAACATATGTGATGGTTAATTTTATGTAACCAATTAGCTAGGCCATAGTGCCTAGATATTTGGTCAAATGTTATTCAAAATGTTTCTGGGAAAGTATAGTTAGATGAGATTAACATGTAGGTCTGTGGACTCGGAAAAGCAGATTTCCTTGTAATGTAGGTGGGCCTCATCCAATCAGTTGATGGCCTTAAAAAAAAGACTGCGGTCCCCTGAGTAAGGAAAGAGGAATGAGGCATTCTGCCTCCAGATGCCCTTTTAATATGAGACACATCAATGCTGCCCTGGGCCTCCCGCCTCCCAATCCACCCAGGAGAATACTGCCAGGCGCAGTGGCTCACACCTGTAGTCCCAACACTTTGGGGGGCTGAGGCAGGCAGATCACTTGAGGCCAGGAGTTCAAGACCAGCCTGGCCAACATAGTGAAACTCCATCTCTACTAAAAATATGAATACAAAAATTAGCCAGGTGTGGTGGCGCATGCCTGTATCACAGCTACTTGGGAGGCTGAGGCACAAGAATCACCTGAACTCGGGAGGTTGAGGTTGCAGTGAGCTGAGATCAAGCCACTGCACTCCAGCAGTTACACTCTGTCTCAAAATAAGTAAGTACATAAATAAGAATGTGGACCTGCCAGCCTCCACAGCCATGTGAGCTGATTCCTTACCAGCTCTCTCTCTGCACATCCCCTCCCCGACCACACAGGCTCACACACTCACACACTCACACACTCACATCCTGCTGTCTGTTTCTCTGGAGAATGCTAATGCAATCTACTTAACTAGACTGGCAGTTTGGCTCTTTTTCTTTTTTTTTTTAGACTGAGTCTCGCTTTGTTGCCCAGGCTGGAGTGCAGTGGTGCAATCTCGACTCACTGCAATCTCATTTTGGGACTTTTTAAGTGCACCACTCAGTGGCATTAAGTGCACTTATTTCCTTGTTGTGCAGCCACGCCCACGGTCCTTACTGGATGTTGAGGAGGGAGGGAGGTGAAACGTTTCAGGTCCATCTTGTGTCTTCCTGCCTCTCTCCTGGAACCAGCCATTCTTCCCTTTGCAGGAGAGTGGTTTAGGGACCAAGATGTGGATGTTGGCTGTGCTTGCTTTGACCAGGGCGATGGTTCTGGGCCCTCTCCGCTGACAGAGCAAGGGAATATATGAGCAACCACAAGCCACAGAGAAAGGCCCCAGGAGCAGCCAGTGCTGCCAGCATTTGGATATTGGGTGCTCAGCCAGCAACAGTGTTAAGGCCCTGTCTGCGGACTCGGTCCTCACAGCCCCGGCAGACTCACATTTGACCACATGGCGGCCATCCCAGGGGACACATGCCTCTGCTTCCCTCATGGCAGGACCTGGTCTCCCCATGTGGCACTTAGGAGATGACCCGTGGAATGGGCAGAGCGTCTACATGGAGGCGGCAGTGGTCTCCCTGCCCCCATGTGGACCTGCCTGTCCCCCTCTTTGCACCGAGGGGACTCTGACGTCTTGGCTGTTTGCACAGCCTGGGGCCATTAGAGGTGTTCACTGGTGGTGTGGAGGGTGGGAGGAAATGTGGGAGGCCCTGAGAATGGCCAGGACGCAGCCCCACACTGACAACCTCTGTTCTGAGCAGGTCAGTCCCTCCTGGGACCTGGTGGCCCCCTCCTCTCCCTGGCCTTTCTCCCTTGACTGCCCACTTCTGCCCAGGGACACTCATTCTTGAAGGCGGAAACTCATGCCTGCTTTACAGCTGGCTGTATTTCAACAGCTGAGGGGAGAGGATCGCCCTGTGCCCATAGCCTGAGACCTGATGACCTCGAGCACGGATGAATGTCCAAATCCTCTGGCCTTACCACATGCTTGGCCCTGAGAGACTTCTCAGCACAAACAGAGCCAGGTGATGATGTGACGTGGGTGGGGAAGGGAGAGGAGTGCTCATCTGAAAGGAAGGGACTTAGAAACCCCATCCACAGCTGTGGCTTATGATTCCTCAGGGACGGGAGGTTATCTGCTGGCTGGACTGGGAGCACAACTGTCACTCCTCCCTGGCCACTGTGACGCCATCGCAGCTCTGCAGATGCCTGGCTTCGCCCCTCTGTGTTTGCAGTAAGCACAGATTGTCCCGACTCAGCAGTGGAGTTTCTGAATCCAGCAACTCCCTGATGTTGACCTTTGAACTGAGGGGATTGGTGCTGTTAACCCCCAAAAGGGTCTCAAATGAAGCATTAAAGTTCTCCCCTTTGTATTCAAAGCTGATAGATAGAAAGATGGATAGATAGATAGATAGATAGATAGATAGATAGATAGATAGACAGACAGGATAATTTGCTTCTAAGTTTTTCTTTTTCTCCCATTATTTATTTTCTTCTTCATTTTAGTTATAACATGCTTGTTCATCTTAATCTAATTTTCACTTCCTGTATCCTTGTTTTTGATCATCTAGTAAATTAGCAAAAGCCGATTAAAGAGCTGATTCTAGGGAAGACTGAGCAACCACTCCAAGGGCAATGTCATCCATGGAGAGCTGATCCAGGGAAGACTGAGCGATCACTTCAACAGCGATGCCATCCATGGAGGGCTGATCAAGGGAAGACTGAGCGATCACTCCAAGAGAGATGCCATCCATGGAGGGCTGATCCAGGGAAGACTAAGCGATCATTCCAATAACTATGTCATCCATGGAGGGCTGATTCAAGGAAGACTGAATGATCACTCTAAGAGTGATGCTGTCCATGGAGGCGATGAGGCATGATGGAACTAAAGCACAGAGAGTAATAGCATAGGAGGCTGGACAAGGTGTCCATGGATTGATAGCATTCTGTGGTATTTGCATTGCATGAAAGAAGAAAAAAAATTGTCATAAATTTAAACTTTCTTGAGACAAATATGTGTGTCAAAATATGTAAAAACAACTCCTGAAATAAAATACATACTTTTCCAACTAGTAGAGAGAATAAAAAGAATTTAAGAAATTATAATCAAACTCATGTGAACAAAACAAAGAAAAAGTATGATCATGAGCAAACATACAATAGGTATTGGAAATAAATTTAAATAAATTAAATGATTGTAAATGAATCTAACTAGCTATTAAAGTGTGAGAGAGAGACACACTTAAAACACAGTATCACGGAAAGGCAGAATGTAAAGGGATATGAGCAGAGCTAACAGGAAAATGCAAAGACCAAAGAGAAGGCGTTAGAACAACATGACAGGCTGGACTGGATTTAGAGAAAGAAGCATTATTAGGGACATAAACCGCCAACGTGTAATGATAAAAAGAGTCATTCAGGGAAAAAAAAAAAAAAAAAAAAAAAAAAACCCCAAAAGTAAAAAAAAAAAAAAAAAAATTCAGGAAAAAAAAAAAAAAAAAAAAAAAAAACACTTCTAAAGTACAGACCAAGACAGTATTCGACTATATAAAGCACAAAGGGATAACATTCAAAGAAAAACGCACAAATCTAGAGTCATAGCAACATATTTCATCATACCTGCAAGCAGACAATAAATATGTACACACACAGAGGAAGTGAAGGGCTCCCTTTTTCATCAATGCGGTTGAAATCCTGCCAGCAACAAGCACACAGGGAGAACCTCTGAGAACTTACCCCAGGAGATCACAAGGGAAGTCTCGACAAACACAAGAACCACAAAACTACAGGAATCATCAGCATCTAGTCTAGAGTGTTTGACCTCACAGTGATTTAGAAAATAATAACAAAAAGACAATTCACCAAAACTTCTTCGGTTTGGAAGTTTACAAAGACCTTTTAAATAATTTATGGTCAAATTAGAAAGAATAATGAAAACGAAAAACAATTTACTAATCAATACCAACAAAAACACTCCATACTAAAGTTGTCGAAGCTAGCTAACATGGTACTAAGACTGAAAACCCATTAGCTGAGCAAACAATTTGGAAACACAGAGTAATTCCAAAGAAAACCAAAAGAAGGGGATAATGAAAGCAAGAGCAGAAATTAGTGAAATAGGATATGAAGCAAAAATAGAGACACCAGTGCAAATGAGACCTGGTTCTTTGGAAAAATGGGCAATATTAATGCACTGCTGGCAAGATCATCTAAAAAAATAAAGTTAGAAAAAGACAGAAACAATTCCTTTAGTGAAAGGAATAATATTGGTACACCCTGGGCTGAAACTGATCAGAGGCAGAAAATGGGGAAAGCAGGAACGAAGCAATGCTACAGATGAAAACAATATAGCCGCATCCGTGGTAATGATGTTTCAAATCTTAAGAGAAACGCATGTGCAACTTTATTTTACTAAACTTAAAAATTTAGATGAAATAGAAGATTTCCTAGTAAAGCATACATTTGCAAGCCCACTTAAAAATATAGAGAGAAACTTGGTGACACGTAAGCATTTAAGATAGTAAATGTTTAAAAATTCACAAAAACCCTCCAAGGCCCAGATGGTTATACAATCAGGTCCACAAATTTTGAGTGAACATATGATTCCTGTCTTTTACATACCATTTATTGAAATATAAGAAGAAGAAAACCATCACAGCTGCTTTTATGGGCTGGTTTAGCTTTGGGATGAAAACCAGATGTGAGTATTATAGGAAAGAAATTTCATAGGCCAATTTCTTCTACGAACATAAGATACAATCCTAAAAAACATTTACAACCTAATTTCGGCAGTGTCCTAAAAAGACACATTATAAATAATTGAATGTCTGGACTTTGCAAAAAAAATCCATCTGAGGTGGGGGGTGGCCATGTGGGTTTGGTAAATGAGAAGACGGGCAATTGACTGAGTGCTGTGCTCAGTCTCAGTGCTGGTGCTGTGCCGGGTGCTCTGGAGCTTATCTTCTCCCTAGTTACGTTTAAGTATCATTTAAAAGTACAAACAAAAACCCCATCACCAAACATTGTTCATCCCATGAATGCACAATTGGTTTAGCAATGGACATTTTGTTAATGGGATTCATCTTATTAACATAGTAAATGAAAAATATCAATGATCTCAAAAAATATTAAATGTTCACACCATTTTGCAATAATATATATGCATGTGAATTAGAACTTTTCCTAACCTAAAAAGGTTAACTTTTCCTTACCTTATGATCATAGTGTATTTACCCAAAATCACAGAAATTATGAGATTAGAAGGGGCTTTAAAAAAGTAAAAACCAAAAGGAATCCTCACGAACATTCTGTCAACTGCTCTTGCTTCCTGGGTGCTGCTGAGCATGGTGGTGGTGGCTCCAGCACTTACAGTCATGCTAGAAAAACGCACAGAAAGTAGGATTGGAATTTCCAGTCACAACGTCCATTACTCCCTCACTTCGACTTTCCACGTAAAGGAAATTCCACTGACCAGCAGTCTTTTCTGGACACTTCTCTGCAGCTCCCACCTGCTCACTGTGGGGAAAGCAGAGTGACTCGGGGGGCGGAGGGGAGGCCGATGATGTCGGGAGAAGAAGCTGGGCCTGTGGCCAGGGCCCAACTTCCAGCCTGTGACTGGTCAGTCAGTTTAGCCACCAGCTTAGTGTAGTGCTCTGTCATTGCTGTCTTGAAATTCTTGATAATTTTGTCTTTGAATTGTGTTCTGTAAGTGATGCCCCCAAGGCTGACAGAGATTGCTTGTGAGTAGGGGAGGTTCATCTAACACGCACGTCTGCTACTGCTCCTTGCCTCCTGGTCCCCACAGAGCAGCCACGATGCCCATGAGCACAGACCTGCGATGGCAGCTGTGCAGCCAGACCTGAAGCACCCACACAGTGAGCGTGTAGCATTTACCACTGAGCAGAACAGCCTCAGAGGCCACACTTTCCTCTCAAACCAGAACCTACATCTAACACTAGAGAAGGCAATGCCATCCTGAGAAACATGAGTGCCAGGAGTCCCAGCACATCTGTCCCCAAATGCTCGCCTTTTCACTTGGACTGGGTGTGAGGACACAGAGGAAAGGGGAAGAGGATGACCACACTCCTCCGCTCCTAGTCGTTCCCTACCTGTCAGCGAGCTGGAGGTGCAGCCTGCAGATGGGGTGTGCATGCCAGGTTCACCTGGAGCATTGCACGGTTCTGGTAAGAATAAAATGCAAATGCGCGTGAGAGCTACAGACACACCGTGCAGCCTCAACAATTCTGCGATTCTGCAGCTTCAATGATTCTGCACGCAACTTATAATTTTATAACACTGGCCCGCAGTATAAAGACAAACAGCAAAATTCATGCCCATAATTTAAAATTTTAATTTTCTATACTTTGAATGACATTAAATAGCAAATACACATCCTGACAAGTTGAGGAAGAAACCATGGAATGAGAGGAAGACGCTTTATACTCAAGTGCCTTTCACAGCACCGGGCCCTGCTTGTGGAACAAGGAGCTCAGCATCTTCCCTTTGGCACTGAGTCCCAAGCGTGTGCTCGGGCCCTGGCAGCAGCCCTGCCCTTTCCTTCTCCTCTGCTGTTGGGAGCCACTCAAACTGTTCTCCTGAGCCGTGTGGGCAGCTGAGTGACAAGGCCCTCATCCCAGCAGGATCTTGTGAGGATCAGGTGGGCAAATCTGTGAATTCACGGCTCAATATCGGGCAGCCCACTTTTCTGCAGACATAATACCGGTATTTTCTCAAATAGAACTGATACTATAACCTTTGGCTGCTTAAATTTTGACTTTGCTTTTGCTTCAGAACCTGGGTAGGAAAGAGGAGTGTTATGTACTGGGTTCAAACAGACACTCTGCCTGGTTTGACTGCAGGCACTGAAAATCCAACAGAACCCACAGGCAAACTCCTAAAACTAATGAGAGGCTTTAAGAAGGCTGCTGGATACAAAATAAACACAGTAACATACATACAGGTGCATGCACCTCACTTAAAACTCCAATTTTATTTATTATACAGAAAAGGCATATAGGGATACATGTAAGAAAATATGGGCATAATTTTAAGAAAAAAAATTAAAAACTTGCTGAGGTGCCTAGAATAGAACTAGGTTAACTGACATGAAGACTTGTCATGAAGATAGTCGTAATTCCCCAAGTCAGCCCATAAATTTAAATGCAATTCCATTGAAACCAAGCAGAGGCTTTTCACTGGACAAGATGATGCTGTGATTCACACACAAGTATAAAGAGCCGGAATGGCCGAGACAGCATCGAAGAAGAAAAGCTGCGATATTTGGCTGAGAGTCATTATCAAGCCTTTTCCAAAAGCTGCAGAATTGACTAGCGTGGCACGGAGGATGAAGAAATAAACCGTGAAAGAGAATTGCTGTGTCCCCAGGAGGAGACCTCATGTACCTGACGCCCAGAGAGCTGGAGCCAGCACAGGCCAGTGGGAAAGAGCAGATCCGTCCACAGCGGTGAGAAGATGGTCATGGGGGACAGGCACCCGGAATCAGCAGCGGAGCTCTCCTCCCACACAAGGGCAAGTATCACGGGCACCTTGAGGCAAAAGGCAAAGATGCTAAACTGCTAATAACAATAAGGAATAGCTGTATAATAGCAGACTGTATAGGAGCTCTCCAAATATGATTTTTTAAAAACCCACAAATCATAAATGAAAAGATCCCTAAATTTGATGACATTGACCCAAAACCCTGCGCTCAGCCAAAACACCATCAACAAATTTATAGACAAGCCTCAGCTGGGGAAGTGATACTCGCAAACCCTGTAACTTACCACTCACCAAAAACTAGTGTCCACATTTGAGGACTCCTACACATCAATGAAAAAAATGAGAAAAATGGGGAAAAGGATATGTAGAGGTTAATTCACAAGGGAAACTAGAAGGCCAAGAAAAACATGAAAAGTGTTCAACCTCATTATAAACCGATAAATGCACATTAAAACCATAATGAAACATCATTTGATATCTGTTCCATTTGGCACCATTACAACGGCCTGACAATACCAAGGTTTGGAAGCGAGAAAGTTGGAAGTCTTGGGCATGGCAGGTGGGTGTGTGGTCAGAAGAACAATGGTCCCCGAGAGATGTCCATGTCCTAATCCCTAGAATTTGTGGATATGTTAGGTGATGTGGCAAAGGTGGATGAAGTTTGCTGAGGGAATTAGGTGGCTATCAACTGACCTGAGACGGGAAACTATCCCCGATTGTCCGGGTGGACCCAGTGTGATAGTCACGGGGGTCCTCATGAGAGGAAGGGGGAAGCAGAAGGGAGAAGATAAGAGAGTGCAGCTTGAGAAGGACTCACCGATGTTCCCGGCTTTCACGGTGGAAGAGGAGACCCAGAGCCACTGGCTTCTAGAGGCTGCAAAAGGCATGGAAACAGTTTCTTCGCTAAAATCTCCAGGAGTCAGCCCTGCCAACACCCGGACCTCAGCCCAGGGAGAATGACTGTGGACCTCCGCCCTCCAGAACAGTAAGAGGATAAATTTGCTGTGTTTTAAGCCCCCAAGTCTGTGGTAGTTTGTGACAGAGGAAACACATACAGCCACCTGGGAGAGACACGGGGGCATCTATGCAGAGAGAGTCTTGCTTGCGTGGACAGAAAGACAGAGAAATGGATGTTTGCTGCAACATTGCTTGAGATGGCAACATACGAGTCCATCATTAGAGGAATGGGCGGATGAACTTTGGCCTGGTCAGTGGGGGTATGGCCCGGTCGAGGGCAGCACGGGGCAGACACGGGCATGTGGAGGTGTGGGCACAGCCCCGGTGGGTCCGTGTCCCAGCCCCTGGTGAGGAGTGATTACTCCTCGCACGTCTGTGGGAGGACCTGCGTGAGTGAAAGACACCAAGTCTGTCTTATCAAAGAGCTCAGTAAATATTCTCCTAGTTATTGTCACATGTCCTGAGGTACCATTGAGTGAATATGCACATTGGAAAAATGATGACGTTTATTCAAAACGTGAAAACGTAAAAGGATGCTTGGTGGTGTTACAGGTACATGCATGTACCTGTAAATATACGTAAATATAGGAAAACTTAACAGACATCTGCCCTGACTTCAGAACTGTGGCTAACTCTGTGATGGAGGGAGGGGTTTAGCTGCAGTTTTTACACATTACTTATTGTTTGAAAATTAAATATTTGAAGGAAATGAAGCAACATTCTAATTTGCCCCAGATCCCTTTGGTGAGGGCATGAGGAATGGGTATGTGGTATTCGCATTTGTTTTTTTTTTGTTTTAAGTACTTCAGAAATTTAAATATGTTTTTGAATCAGAAAAAGACAATGAACCAATAGAAACAGAGAGGCCAAGTACACACCTTTGGGGGTCTAATTTCCTTTATTTAGTGGTGATATGTCATCCTCTCCTGCCACCCTGTTACGCTTTATTTTAACAGCCAAGAAAAACGCTAAGTGTCGTGCTAACGCCAAAATTCAGCTGGGAGGTTAGCTTCTTCCCTAATGTAAGAGAATTCCATCCATTCCTTCACGTACCTTCATGTACATGCAATGGCCTAGCATAGCTACTGTGGAGATTACACGTGAATACATACATAAGCCATGATCTGTTCAAAGAGGCTGACGCTCCAGTCGTGAGCTGGGACCTTGGGCAAGAGATGGGTTTTGGAAATCAGAGGCCTGAGGTTAATTTCAGACACCTCCACATGCTGGCTGGGTGGGTGCCCTGAGCCAGCCAACTACTCATTTCAGCTTTAGTTCTTTTAGCTTTAAAATATAGTGTAGATATAAAATACCCACGACATCTACCTCACAGGATTGTCATGAGCACCGGAAGATTTTTGAGGAGGTACTTTGTACATATTAATTATTAATCATATATACTTGTGAAAAATAAATAGTAGATAGTAAATGTCAGCCACTCACAACTATGCTATAAATCTCAAGAGTTAATGAACATGTCCCTTAACCCAAATCGTTGACATTTTCTCAACTACAAGTCCCTGAGAGTCCTTTAATAAATGACTATTTTCCCTAAATTATATGTGGAGAATTATATGTAAAAAAATCTTTCTATTAAATAGGGTCTCACATTATCTCATCTTCCTCAACCAATCCAGTAGCTCATGCAGGCCTCCCCAGATTAGGCATGAACTTGTTTCAGTTGCACCAACACATGAAGAAGTTAAATTCCTTCCACATGCTTGGTGTCAGTTCTCCTAAGCACCTGTGCATCTGTGATCTTTCTGAGACAAACATACGTGAGTTCTGTGCTCACCGTTGCCAATAAAGACAAACTCAGGATCTGCCTGACTCTCGGTTCCATAACCTCCGCTGTTTCTAACAGTTTGAAATTTGGTGAAATAAAAAGGACAATTGACAGTGAATAAATGAACATAAATAAAATTTAAATAGTATTCTACTCCAGGCACTGTTCTTGTCCTTGTTTGAACATTGTGACTCTGAGTGAGGTGAAATGCCTACCGGGGAATCACAGATCCCGGCCACAGCCGGACAAAACAAGGCACGGTTTAGAGCCAGGAGACACGCAGGCTGCTCATGCAAAACATGGATTTGCTTTCAGTGAACTCTTAGCGAACCGAGTCCCCACGTGCCAACTCCTGGGCACTGCCCAGCTTCTCCAGCGTGCCACCATGTGCTCCGGGGCCACAGTGCCCCTGAAGGCTCCATCGTTGGATGGTTCTACAATAGCTTCTTTCTAAACCCAACACACACCCGTCAATGTAGGAAGTCCCTAGAGCACCAGCCCACCTCAAGGACTGACAGTGGAGGCCAGGTAAGAAAGCCGAAAAGCAACAAGGAACGCGAGGCTCCGTGAGGCTGCGTGAGGGAGGGGCTGTTTCTACAGGGGCCTGCGGGGTCACACAAAGACTCGTTCCAGGGCCAGGGGACACCACGCACTTTGGCTGCAGGACCCGGTGGGCTGGAAGAGTGTCTTCCAGGCAGGCCTCAGAGACTCCCCGTGAGGAGCGTTGTCCTAAGGCCGACGCGCTGGAGGAATGGAGGGCCTTCAAAGACTGCAGAGGCTCTACTGCCTTTTCCTGAACGATGGCCAGTGCAGCCCTCACACAAAAGGGTCCCCCTCACTGCTGCTGCAGACCAGCACTGGGACAAGTGCTACGGGCGGGTCAGTGTGGGGCAACATGCGGGAAATGACTGTGTCGTCTCACTCAGCCTTGGGAGCGTCCCTCCAGGAGGGTCCGGGACAGGAGGACGGAAGCTGTTTCTCTCCAGCGCTGACACAGAGGCCTTGTGGCTGCTTCATTGCCCTGGAACCAGACACTTCCTGTCACCCAGGATGGAAAATGCATTGCAGGAACAAACATTGGAAATTCCAGAATATGTCCTCAAGTGGGGTGAGGGGTGGCGACGGAGGAGAGTCATTGTTAAGGAGGATGAAGCTTTAGTGACTGAAGTCAGTGATTTGCTGTCCTGTCCCACTGTGCGCCCTGCCCTTGATTAGGAGACGGTAGCCGAAAGAAAAATAGAAATAAAATGGAATTAAAAATTCAAAAATAGAAATTAAAAGACTGATTAGAGCCCTATTTCTATAAGGTATTCTGATTTCAATAAGAACTCTCAACTGGGCGCAGTGGCTCACGCCTGTAATCCCAGCACTTTGGGAGGCCGAGGCGGGCAGATCACGACGTCAGGAGATTGGGACCATCCTGGCCAACATGGTGAAACTTCGTCTCTGCTAAAAATACAAAAAATTAGCCATGCATGGCGGCATGTGCCTGCAGTCCCAGCTACTTGGGAGGCTGAGGCAGGAGAATCGCTTGAACCCGGGAGGTGGAGGTTACCATGAGGCGAGATCACGCCACTGCACTCCAGCCTGGGAGACAGAGTGAGACTCCGTCTCAAAAAAAAAAGAACTCTCATTTCTTGCTGGGGACGAAGAAACGCCATGGAAGAGTCTCCGGTTTTCTTGGAGCTCAGTGTTGCTGTGGCCTGTGACAGCGGTCAGCGGCCGGGTCCTCCAGAGGCAGAGCAGCCCTGAGTTCTGCATCCTCCTGTGGCAGCCGCCTGCGTGGGCCTCTCCCCAGGCACGGAGTCCCCATGCCCAGACCCTGGGCCAGGCCCCTTCTCTGGAACTTCAGCCAACCAGAGAATGGATCTTTCTAAAACACAAATGCAATTACATCCAACACCTCTGCTTCTGAGGAATTGAACACGCAAGGGTTCAAGACTGGATCGTATATAAAAGCAGAACTCTGACCCACACCTGCCCAGAAAGCCAACTCTTTATCTGCAATATACAGCCCAGGAGGCCAGTGGCCGTGTCAGGCTTGCAGGGAGCCAGATTGCCATCTTTAGTGACAGCCCGGGAAGCTCAACAGTAACCTCTGTGACAGTCAGCTCCAGAGGGCCAAGACTTGATCGGTGCTGACAGCTTCCTAATTTTTGTCCCTGCTTCCAACTCAGGACCAACCAGAAAGCCAGAAACGCCCCCAGGACGCCTGCCTCTCATTAGAGCTCTGGTGTCCCCAGAGCCTGGCCTCCAACAGGGCACAGCTGGGGCTCTGTGTGTTCACCGGGAAGCTTTCCTGTTGTGAGCATCTCTGCCTGCCCAGCCCACTCACTGCAGCAAGCCCTGAATAAACAACCTTTGCCTGTCCACACCCGGAGGCCTTTGTTTATTCCACACTTCAAAGCCTGCAGTGGCTGTTCCCCTTGTCCCAGGTGGAACTGAGAGCTGTAGGAGGACCCACAAGTCCACACCTGGTGACAGTCCAGCTTCATTCCCGGCTCCGGGCCCGCTCCCCTCCCTGGATTTCTCCTGCACCATCTCTCTCTCTTCCCTCCATTTGACTGCCTTCCTCTCCCGACTCCCTCTGCCTGCCTCTTCCCAGCCCCCTATCCAGCCTCTCACTGCCCGGCTTCACCACTGCTTACCTCTAAGCTTTTACAGAGGTTCACTGCTTTCTGTCTCCTTAGGAAGGCCCAGTGTCAGCTAGGACTCTGCTGTCCTTAGGTTATTGATTAACCAGCTTGTCTATCCTTTCCTGGGTCTGTTCCCCCAGCGGTTGGCAGCAGGGGCTGAGTCAGCAGCTGTGGTATTACAGCCACGCTCTACTTCCACGAGCAGAGAGCTAAAATTCTGCTCCAGCTGGGACCCCAAATGCAATGCCGTCCCCAAATGTGTAAGGAATGTTGAACTGTGGTCCTGTCCTCTTAGCCATGTTTTTGGGACCGTTTACCCGCCACTGCTCTTGCTGTATACATAACCTGTTTTCAGACAAGACTGTTTTCATCATTCTTTATCATTTCCAGGGCACCTTTTGATGTGATTGCATTTTCTACTCCAGGCCATAAAAGCTGCAGCAGCATTTAACTCAATCGAGGTAAAAATAATTTGGATAGTTGCACCAGCAAACATTTCAACTATGCAATAGCTTGATTTTATTCAGTGGGATTCAGGAGCCCACGGCTATGTGAGGGAAGGGTTTGTAACAGGAGGGAGGGATGAGTCTGCCTTAAGGAGCCCCGGTGCTCTGGAGAGGAGGGGAGGGGCCCCGCTGCTCAGGAGAGAAGGGGAGGGGCCCCAGTGCTCAGGAGAGGAGGGGAGGAGCCCCTTCCTGTCGGCACCTCCCAACCCTGACTGCACAGGCAGTCACCCAGTGAGCTCAGCATGTTTGGTAACTGAGTAAATGAAAGAACAGACCCTGTGTATGGCTTTCACTGGCCAAGCCCCCTTTGAAAAGGGCTGTGTCTGGTGGATAGTGGCGGGGCCCATGTGACATGATTGAGGGCCGCGGTGTGTGAACAGGTCTGGTTTACAGCATCATTTCGAAGCCTAGCAGGGTCAGCTACGCAAGTGATTGAAAAAGACAGTCAACAAATTCCTGCGGACTTTAATCTTTAAAAATAAGTATGTTTTTTTATCAACCATTTACAAACTAGGCACCATCACCTTAAAGCCACATATAATCTGTAGATATAATAATTTTCCCTTTTTTCACTGATCTTTCATTTATTCACAGATATTAAATAAATACTTGACCTGTAAAGTGGGACTGCGCTAAATCCATTCCAGATGCACTACTGTTTTTCATCAGACTTTATGCATTTAATGTTTAGGATCCAGTAACCGTACAGAACCTCGGATTCTATCCTAAGAGGGCTCTGCTATGCTTTGTATGTGGTTTGTCCCCACCAAAACCTATGCCAAAATTTGAAATTTGATCCCCAGTGTGGTGGTGTTGGGAGGTGGGGCCTGGAGGTGTCTGGGCCATGGGGGCCTTCATTAATAGACCAACAGGGTCCTTCAGAGCTAAGTGAGTTCTCGCTCTGGGGGAATGGCCTGGTTCCCAAGAGAGCAAGTGGTTAAAAGAATGGCTTCCTCGGCTTCTCTCTCTTGCTTCTTCTCTTACCGTGTGTCTCTTTGCACACGCCCGGTCCCCTTCTGCTTTCTGCCATGGGTAGAAGCAGCATAAAGGCCTTACCAGATGCAACTGCCTGTCTCAAACTTCCCAGTCACCCATATCATGAGCCAAATAGGCCTTTTTTTCTTTTTCAATTACTCAGTTCTGTTACAGCAACACAAAATGGACCAAGACAGGCTTTTATTATTCTACAAGCTGGAGCAGGAGGATGCAGGAGGATGCAGAGAGAAAGCTTTGCTAGGGCACCCACTTATCTTCCTGAATTTAATCAGTAATGATATGCTCTGTTTTCTTCAGTGATAACGTATGATTTGCTAAAGTAGGTTGGGACATTTTCCCTAATATTATAATTAAATCTTTCACACATCCTTATAATTTAGAATTCCTGACATATTTTTTACTTTAGCTTAACTTTAATTCTTTATCCTTTTATTATAGGAGAGGATATTTTAGGATAGAACGGATAAAGAGCAATTTTATCCTGTTATTTTTATTTTTGTTAAAATATTTTTACCGTAAGCATGCTAGAAGTTAGTCCTAAAGGCCACGGAAGTCAAATTCTACATTGTCTACTTTTTAATCCCTTGAGAGAGAAGGAAACAGCTCCTCTGTCTTCCAATGCACTTGAAGGCTGCCCCCGTCATCTAATCAATCACACCCCCTCATATGACAGGCCACGCTCTGCCTCGGTGGGCTTCCTGGTTCATTTCTGCTTCCGTGTGAGTGGTTTCCATCATGTTGGTTTAGAGGAAAAATATGCACAGAACACAAGACATTCAGGAGATGAATGTTCACCACGGGGCAAATCCATCCATCCTCTTTCTGCGCGTCTGCCTTGGCCACCCAGACTTCTTGCAAATCCCTGTTCTCTGAATTCACGGTGCTTAAGACTCTGCCACACCCAGCAGCACCCTGTTGTCAACCCTCTCAAAAAACGGGCTTCTTAGGACTGGCGTTCTAATGGTTAGCTCTGTGTTTTAAAGCTTTTCCTCAGGCTGCTATCTGCCCTAGGCCTGCATGTGGCGTCTGCTCGGTCTTCCTGGTGGTGCCTGGGCGATGTTTGCAGAGGGGTCAGGGAGCCTCACCAACTCTGCACACTACAGGGAGGCCACAACCTGGGCCGACTCACCCCTCGTCCCTACTTTGGGGAGCACAGACAGACGTGGGTCCCTTTTCAAACTGCCAGCTTACGCCTCCTTCCAAACCCTGAGGAGCGATCACCTTCATTCGATGAAAGGGGGAAGCTAACTCAGCCAGGCTTTGACCAGGGCCAGGCGGGATGGGAACTGGAGCCAGAGCAGTCCTCACGTCCTGGGCTGCCTGGTCCTGCAGAGCACTGAGCAGAGCCAAGGAGTCGGGGTGCTGGGCAGACGGGGCAGGAGGGCTGGGGGACCCTCCGAGGACTCCCATGGAATCTGTGAGAATTCTACTTATTGACTCCAAACCTACTGGAGAGTAGAAGAGCCCTTGGGCCTGGGGCAAACTGAAATGCCCGGGGCAAGGCCTTGGGCCTGGGGCAAACTGAAATGCATGTTTGAGCCTCCACAGTTAAAAAGGGGGAGAGAGAGAGAGAGAGAGAGAGCTTGAGAGAGGGAGAGAGAGAGAAAGTAAGAGCCAGAGAGCACATTATTGAGAAAGAGAGGATGGATAGAGAAGGGAAAGAGAACTATTGATTGATTGATTTGGACTGTCAGATTACTGAGGACCCTTCCCGCCCCCGATGTGACGGCTGCATTTTGTCTGGAGTCTGCTTGGTTCTCCTGGTCAGCTTGCAGGGCTGTGTGGAGCAGGCCGGGATTTGGATTCCCTCGGCTGGAATGCACCCCTCCGGCTGGAATGCACCCCTCAGGCTGCACGTTGGAATCTGAATGGTTAGGAAACCACGCCCAGCTTTCTAAAAAAGACAGGCACTGTCAGAAAACCCTGAGAAGCCCAGACCCACTGCACTCACTCCCCTTCTGGGCTGCTTCCCTGTCATCGTAGCTTGCAACGTGGAGTCTGAGCAACCAAGAGCTGTGATACAAGCTAGGTCACCATAGCGGATGAAAAGGAAGTTTGCTCTTTCTGGATAGTGCACTCAGAGCTCCTGCGGAAAGCCCCAGTGAATGACCAGAATGTATGACTTAATGAACTTCCTAGCCACGTCTTCAGCATGGTCAGCTACAAAAAAACGCGTGGACTGAGGCTGGGCCCACAGTCCTGAGTGAGGACAGGGACTCAGGCTACGGGGCAGTCGTCACAACCTCACCCGCTCAGTGGTCCTGGAGAACCCACGCTTCATTCTAAAAATGTTGCCATTTTTATAAAATACCCTGTGAATTAACTTTTACAGTAAAACCCCCATCCGTGAGTGGGTTTGAATCATCCTTTGAAATTTCAATGCAGGTTTTTAGAAAGCTTGAGGAAGATTCTGGCCTTCTGTTCCGAAGCAGATTTCAGGAAGGGCAGGTGAAACTGCACACAGACGAACTCAATGGGTGTTTGAATCTGTCTGCTCTGGCCCCTGGAAATGCTTGCACTTTCTTACGTTTTGCACAGAGAACAGACCCTGCCCCCACTGTCTTCACTGTCAAGGAGCTCAGCAGCAGCCTCCCCCTCACCTCCACTTTGTTCTAGACGTGAAGTTCCCTATAGGCATCTAAAACCAACTCCTTGTTCCAGGAATATTTCACGCCTCCTTCCAAATCTACTCCCGTCTTCCTGGTTTTCTGACTGGCTTCCTTCCAACGATCCTGCCCAGCTGCATCTGCCCTAAGGGGCCCAGGATGTCCATGGGGGGCTTCAATGGCCTTCTCCACCTTCATGTCAAATTCTTATCTTTCAGGAGAAAGCTGCTTTCTGATGTGAAAATACTGTGACCCTCACCAGGCAGCTTACCTGAAAGCACTGCTATCTTTCTTCTTGAAGAGTTGAGGAAAATTCCGTTTGGAAAAGTAAACACCAAAAAAAAAAAAAAAAAAAAAACACTTTTATGCCCTACTTTTTTTTTTTTTTTTTTTTTTTGAGATGGAGTTTCGCTCTTGTCACCCAGGCTGGAGTGCAGTGGCGCAATCTCCTCACACTGCAATCTCCACCTCACAGGTTCAAGTGATTCTCCTGCCTCAGCCTCCTGAGTAGGTGGGATTACAGGTGCGTGCCAGCAAACCCAGCTAATTTTTTTTATTTCTGTTTTTTGTATTTTTAGTAGAGATGGGGGTTTCACCATGTTGGCCAGGATGGTCTTGATCTTCTGACCTTATGATCCGCCCGCCTTAGACTCCCAAAGTGCTGGGATTACAGGCATGAGCCACTGCGCCCAGCCTATGCCCTACTTTTTATACTAAAACCAGAGTTTAGTCTCTACTCACTCATAAGGTGCCCTCCCCACCCAAAGCTGGTGTGTGCCCTGTGATGGGCAGGCATGAAGATGATGGTGCCCCTACCATGTGCCACCCAAGGAAACAGGGAGGAGGAAGTTAAGAGGGAAAAAAAAGTTCCTTTTATTTGAGATCATGGCATAATTTGGGTGTCCGTGTACGCTGACAGCGTAACGTGGAGTTTAAACTCCAATTCAATTTCCAGCATGGAGTCCTGCAACCGCCTCTTTAAAATGCCCTTGGGGAGGAATGGTCAAAGGATTGGGAAACGCGTCCCAGGCCAGAGAGGAGTGAGGGCAGGGGAAGGCCATGGGAGGATGACAAGGTAAAAAACAAGATGCCTTCCGGGAAGCAGTATCCTGGACAGACATTGAAAAGAGACGCTAGGTCGGCCGGGGAGGCTGCTGGCATCTGAAACCAGAGCTCTGCATGGAAGTCTTTGCTGGGGCGGGGACTCACGGCGTACTCCATGGGCAGAGCATGTAACAGGAGGGGACTCCTGTTCAATGGTGGCCTCGGAAGATAAAGCGGCTTGGCGAGATGACACTGAAACCCAGACATGCACAGGACGCTGCGGGAAAAGGGCTCCGGTGTGCAGCAGGCTTCTCCTGATGCAGTCACTGCGCCTCACACCATGGTCATGACCTTCAGGGCCGTCGGCTGGAACCTACGGATCTTCTTCTTCAGGGCCTTGGAGGCCTTAATACGGCACAGCTTGGGCACGGGGGACAGGAGTGGCCCCGAGCTGACCGGAACCTCCTGGGTCCAGGTCAGCTCCGTGTGCCCGGCTGCCACATAGCCCAGTGCCAGGTCACAGTCCCTGCTCTGGGCGCCGCCCTCCTCGTCGCTGCTGCTGGATTCATGATCTCCGAATCGATTGGTGGTATGGTCACTGGACTCCCCCTCGCTGCTCTCCGGGATGACTGAGGGGAACCTCGGGTCACACTCGGCCGAGTGCTTGGAGGGCTCTGAGTTGCTCCTGGTCTGGGCGTCCTGGCGGACCAGCAAGGGCCGGCCCCGGGCCTGTGGGCCACCTGCTCTTCTGGCCACGGGCCTGGGGGGCCCCAGGTTAGACTCGGGACAGCTGGCCAGGCGGGCCCGGGCTGAGATCTCCATGGTGGACTGCCAGCGGCGATGCTTCCTCCTGGCCACCGAGGTGAGCAGTGCTGCCTCAAAGGGGAACAGGGCTTGGGCTGAGGTCCGGTGGCCCTCCTGCGGGGCCCCCGCCACGGGGACGAGGACAGGCATGGGGTAGAGGGTAGACTCGGAACAGGAGCGCCCGGGTGCCTCCCAGGCCAGGGCCGGCCTCCGCGGGAGCCCACCCCTCCCTGGGGACCAGTGGGCCGGGTCCCACTCCAGGGACGGCTGGGGGGCTGTATGGGCTCCCTCAGGCCTCTCCAGTAGAAGCGGCGGCTGCCTTGCAAACCTCAGCACCTTGTCCGTGGGCCTTCTCTTGATTTTTTCGGCCTTGCTCTTGGGGGGACCCATTTTCAGACTGGCAGCAAAGGACGGGTGGGCAAAGTGCCCAGAGGCCGGTGAGGGGCTGTTGTCCAGCATCCTGGATGGGGATATGACGTTGCCTCGTCCACAGCCCTGAGCTGGGGGTGTCTGCTGGGCCTTCAAGCTGGGAGAGGGCCACGCCATGGTCTCCCTGAGGACACAGCTGTTCGAGGGCTTGGAGCCCTCCTCTGGAAGGTTGCCAGGGTGCTGGGGACCCTCAAGAGGCATGGATCCCTGCTGCTGGGGGCCCCTGCCGGCACCTCTGCTCTGAGCTGGCCCTCCTTCATCCTCCCTCCCTGGGGCGAAGACCAATAGTCGCCCTCCACCATCTGTACTCCAGCCACCCTGCCTCTGTGGGGATGGGGACGCTGCATGCCTTAGAGGTCCCTGTTCTCCCCCGCTACCCTTTGCTGGGGTCTCCCGGCCCCACAGATGCAGCAGCCTGTCGATATAGGCTCTGGCTCTGGCCGGACCAGCCTCGAGGACCGGCCCAGTCTGGATGGTGTTCAGACCTGCGGGGCCTAGGGAGGTCTCCCTGGGGAACGAGGGACCACCGCTCTGTGGGGTTTCCTTAGCCAGGGCAAACAGGGGGCTCTGCAGAGCCACAGCGTGCAGGGGGCTGGGGTACGGGTACATCTCCCTGCCGCCCTGGGACACCAGGTCTTGCCGATACTTGGGGTCTGGCATGTGCAGCGGGATGTCCACCCCCTGGCAGAGGAGCCCGAGGAGCTCAGCATCGGCGCTGGCTTTCTGGGGCCCCGTGTCTGCCAGCAGGGCTCTGTCAAGATCACCTAGGAACGAGAAAAATGAACAAACACGTGACACGGAGAGGATTTCGTGTGCTGTTGATTTCACTTCATGCATGAAATGCAGCCAGGAAGGAAGCGCTGCTCATTCACTGCTTGGAGGAACTCCTGGGTCCCACGGGAGACGGCGACTCCAGTCACCGGGGTCCGCATCTAGGCATGGCGGGGCCCCATCTGCATCTAGACAGAGGGCACAGGGCCCCGTCTGCGTCTAGACACAGGGTGCGGGGCCCTGTTTGCGCCTGCGGCACAGCCCCCTCAGCTCATTCTCATCCTTCCCCTTGAAGGAGAACGCATAGGGAGTAAGAGTCCTCAGTTCAGCGCCCTCATTTCCCTGAAGGCTTGGAGGCTGAAGAGGCCCCGCAGCGGTGGATGGAGCCCAGAGGGAGGCCAGGGGCATGAAGCTAGTCCCTGCAGATGCCCTGGAGGAAACCACGGGGCTTCTCAGTAAGAAAAGACCAAATGGTTGTTACTAAACCAGGCCTTGTATTAGAAATCAAACAAGGCCAAAAATGACATCTGTGCCTTTGGAGACAGTCTGAAGACAACTACAGCCCCTCCCGGGCCAGGGGGTGGGATCCAGGCATGAGCCCTGTTTTCTCCCCACCAGCGCCTTCAACCCCGCTCTCCCTCCAAACACCAGTGGATCTAGGGTTTTTGAAGGATTGTTTTTAAGCTTGCTGATGTCCATTTTAAATATAGGGAAAAGTGCTGTGTGTTAGAAGAGCCAGTGGTGATGCACATGGCCACGTTTGATTCCTGCCTCCATCCAAACCACCACAGGGCCCACGGAGGCCTTCCAGCATCCGTTAGAGCCTGGGGGCGCGCCCATGTGGGGTCCCTGGCTCTGCCCTCAACAGCTGGGGACTGCACTCCGTCATCCCCTGTGCCTGAGATGAGACCCCCACCTTCCCTGGCGGTTTCTTACCTGTAGACACCGGCCTGGGCCAGAATGTGCCCCACGGCTGGCCTGCATTCTCCATGCTGCCCCGGGGTCTGGTGCCCCCCTCGGTAGCCTGGGGTCTCCACGCTGGCACAGTAGTCTCATCAACCGACCGGGGCCTCCAGTCCCCCATGCTGGGCCTGGCCTTGGGGGCCTGGGCCACAGGCAACAAACTGCCCAGCGAGGGAGAGATGTGGTCACTGCAGACAGAGGCACAGGACGTGGACAGGGAGCAGGATCCACCGTCGCTCATCTCGTAAAAGCCTGGACACAGCAGACAAGGCAGGTCAGTGACTCCCATGCAGAAGAGCCCAGGGACCCCTTTGCTCCTGAGCTTGTCACGGCACAGGGGGGCCCAGGGGAACCCCTGAGCTGAGGCTACCAGAGGCTGTGGGCCGTCGTCCACACGGCCGGCCTGGGAGAGTGTGGCTCAGGTGAAGATGCTCAGGATTCTTCTCGGGGGCTGTCAGTGAGTTGATGAGAGTCCGCTCCACCCCCGCTCGGCAGCACTGGCCCTCCCTTTTCCTGGCAAGTGGTCCCTTTAGTCCTGGGTGGTCGATGCCTGCCTAAGGGGTGGCCTCTTCCTCTGGATTTCAGCCTGTTTAGGACAGGCCCCTGGCCCCTGTCCCTCTCTCTTCCCTGGCGCCTGCCAAGTTGAGAAGGAGACCAAGCTGGGGAGGTGCTTCAGCCCCAGGCCTCCTGAGTCCAACAATGTCACTTAGACCACAGTGTGATTTTTGCAAATTAAAAAAATAAGAGCGAGGTAGCCAATTAATATATATGCCCTGAGAAAGGCTTCGGTGTTGCCTCCTAACTTTCAGATCAGCCTGATGAAGCGGCCGCCTCCCTGCACGGACACCGGGAGAGCAGTGGAACGGAATTTCAGCCCGAGAGGGACTGGCGGGACAGGCTTCACCTCTGCCTGGGCTGCATGCCTGCCCCTGTGTCCAGGAGGTCAGGGCACCCTAGTACCTGAGCTGGGCCTGCTGTCGCTGTCCAGGGCCTCCCCAGAGGCTGTGCCCACATCCAGCTGCAGCTTGCTGATCTGCAGGTCCAGCTGGTCCAGGTGGGTCTTCAGGCCGATGTCCTGCTGTCTCAGCCGGGACTGAGAAGGGAAAGAAGAGAAAGGGAACTATTGTACCAACGGAAACCAAAACTTAAGGCTCAAAGGGGTGAACCATGCATTGTGAATGTAATTTGAACTCCCAGAGTCCACACGAAACACATCTTCTAAATCTGGCTGCTGCCCCTGCTCATTCTGAAGCCATTTCCTTGCTCCACCGTCAGAAAAAGAAAGGTCTACTGACCCATTCCCCCCCCACACACACGCACACAGGTTTTCTCCAGTTCAGGCTGCTTCACTTATCCGCACTTTCCAAATTACATTTCTTTATAAGGATACAGTATACTACAGCTTATGAGATTGAAATCAGGATCAAAAGCAACACCTCCTTTTGGCAGACAGGAACAACCTGCACCGTCTATTTGGCTGCGTTTTTCAGCCTGCATAAGGGTTTACCCTCCTGTGGTAATGCTTTGCGCATCTTGTGCCTGGGTGCGGTGGCGTCCTTTTACTCGGCCGCCTCTGGGCTCCTGGTGCCTGCAGAGCACAAACCTTTTGACTTTTCAAGAAGGTAAGAAAGTCCCTTGGAAAGAAAGAAAAGCTCCTCCTTCACTAATAAGTCCCTTCCCCTTCCCTGATAGAAGAAGTAACATTTTGAACTGTTACAGGCTTTGGCAGAGCTACCAGGGGAGAAGGTTCTCCGCAAAACATGGAAACTGTCAGCTTTACCTGGAATAAATGCAGTGTGAAAATCAGCCTTCAGGATCTTTTGTTTTGTTTTGTTTTGGAGACAGGGTCTTGTGCTGTTGCCCAGGCTGGAGTGCAGTGGTGCGATCACCGCACCGCTCACTGCAGCATCGACCTCCCCAGGCTCAGGTGATCCTCCCTCCTTAGCCTCCCAAGTCTCTGGGACTACAGGCATGCACCAACATGCCCTGCTAATTATGTATTTTTTGTAGAGATGGGGTCTTGCCATGTTGCCCAGGCTGGTCTCCAACTCCTAGGCTTAAGTGGTCTACCTGCCTTGGCCTCCCAAGGTGCTGGGATTACAGGCATGTGCCTGGCCAAGGGACTGTGTATTTAGAAGTTTCCATCACAGCCCTGCCCTGAGAGGCTGCGCCTTCTCCCGGCCTCAGCTTCCCCAACTCTAAAAAGCTTATTATGAGCATGTGTGTGTGTTTTTCTTTCAATTCTAAAACATTTCTTGTTTTGATGAACAATCAAGATTAAGGCAAATAATTAATGAATGTAATTATGTGGTTGGTTCTCTTAAGAAAATGATTAATTCTATTTCAAATTTTACGTGGGAAAGGAGCAGTTCCCCTGAGTCCCATAACCTGGGCCTCAGGGAATCACTTCAGTAATTTCCACAATATGAGAAATCATTACAAGACAGAGGCAGGTTGCAATGCTTTCCTGTTCTGATGAGAGAAAGACTTCTCCGATTTTCCAAACGCAAGTGCCCACTATCAGCATGGATGAGGGGACGGAGGCCCGGCTCGACCCAGCGCACAGCTTCTGTGCCAGGAGCAGAACTCCTCCTCCAGGACCCAGCTCCGGGGCCTCCCAACAACCTCCAAAGTTTGCACAGTGACAGAATCTGAAGCCATAATATTATCTGTGAATGTGAACACGGCAAAAACCAATCCTGAATTTAATCAAAACGTTATGCTTCCAGCATCACCCAGCTTCATGTAAACATACTGGTTTCTGACCCTGCACATTTTCACACAGCTAAACCGCTATCCAAGTGAACAGCACCACCAACCAAGCCTGCGCAGCACACACAGGCGGGCTCTCCCACACCAGTTATGCAAAGAGGAAGCCTGGATCCAAACAAAGGGGCCGCGTGGATTCTCATAGCCCATGATTTTTCTTTTTCCTGTCGTAAAACAAAACCCAAGGTACCGACAGAAAATCAAGTTCCTTGGTGAGGCCACACCTCAACGTTTGAAAGGATCTATGTGCCTTTTCCTCTTCCAAATCACACTCTCCTGCACCCCAGCCAGCTTTGTCCTCCTCCTCCAGCCCCCTTCCCGCCCCCATGTCTGTGCTGGGTTAATTGCTTTGTGATTAATGTTTGGCCAGCCAGGCCTTCAGTTGCTGGTTTCTGATTAATGGTCTAGGGGCTGCAGGACGCACAGAGCTCTCAGGCACTCACAGGTTATTTATTACGTCCTCAGGTCCCCTCTGCGTCTGCAGGACTCCACCATTCAGGATTTACTCCCTGCCTGTAACCCTGACCACTGTCCCTAACCCCGACTGCTGTCCCTAACTTGGGGTTTGTATGACTGTGCTTTACATTAACTCTTTCTTAGGGTTAGACTTTGTGCTCACAGTCACAAAATATATGCGGCCAGGAAGGAGGAGAGTCCACTGCAAGGCCAGCCCCAGAGCGTGATCTCCACGCATGTCCACGATTGGACTGACTCACTCCACAGCAGCAAGCGAGCCCTGGGTGGCCTCCGTGCTCTACTTCCCTCTGCAAGCATTCAGGCTAACTCCAGGCGGCCCTCTGCAAGCGTTCAGGCTAACTCCAGGCAACCGTGGCCAAAGTGTGCTCTGGGGGCATCTGTGCCAAACCCCTGGGCCTGGGGAAGGGGCAGGAGGGCCTGGTATAAACGCGCTCATACCAAGCCTCTCCAGGCAGTGGGATCAGCTGGGCATACCTGCAGACCCCAGGCTCCAGGCCCCACTCATTTCCTGAGACCCTACCGGGTAAGCCTGGAAACCTGCATTTTAACAAGCTTCCCAGGGACCACAAAAGTTCCTTATGACAACAAAAAGTTTGAGGACTTCTATTCCAGGGGGTGCTGTTAAAAAAAAAAAAAAAGGCTAATCCCTTTCTTTGAAATGCATTCTTTATGCACTGCAAGAGAATGACCTGATTTCCACGTGCTGTGCCTTTTCCGTGTGCAAGTCAATAGTCCAGCCACCGCCACACCTCTAGGGCACATGCGGAGGATCAGCATGAAAAAGGCCTTACTGTTCAGGATACGGAGATGGGATCTGAAACACCTCCTTTCTATCCCTGAATTCCAAGGCTATGCCCTCCATTCTGGAGAGAGGTAAATGCTATTACCTAAGTTTAAAAGAGGCCTGTCAATCAACAGCAAAGGGGTCCCCGGTTCACAGACTGGACTCATGGATTTAAAAGCACTACCGAAGCCTTGCAGGTTTCTGGGGATGGCTGGCCCTCATGCGTGGCCTTGAGCAAGTTCTCACCCTGCCTCCCTTGGTTCCCCTGTGTGTTCGCAAAGCAAGCACAGTCGGCCCAAGGAAAATGCCGGGCATCAAGTTTATGCTGCAGAATCAGACGTACAGCTTGCTCCTGCAGCATGGAATGTGGGAAGCTGCCAGGGAAAAGGAATCGTTGCAAGCTGCCACTTTTAGAACAAGTCACGACCAGCAATGTCAAGATGGGGAAATTCTTCCGGATAAGATTTCATTGCCGACTCCCAGAGCTCTTCTGCATCTTTCCCCTTGTGGAGACAGTACCCACTGGTGAAGGATGGGGTTTTTGGTCTACACGTGGGCTTCGAGTTCCAGGAAGCGGATGCAGTCTCTCTATCTACGGCTTGTTGGGGAACCCAACCCTTATGAATATGGGAATGGCCGGCACTTCTTGGGAACGACAACCTTCCTCACAAACATACATGAGGACGCAGAGTGAACCCTCTCTGGATTGGCCACGCAGCAGCAAACCCACTTGGGTCGGAGGGCATGGGGATCTCATCAGCTTAGAAACTCAGAACAGGAAGATCCCAAATTCTGAAATCATTTTCCCTTTTGTTGCAGCAATAAAAGCCACTCATTTATTTATTCAACAGAATCCTACTAAGCACCGCCTACTGCACTCTCCTTTGTGACACAGCAATTAAAAAGGTGCAGCACATTGCGATAAGCCGTGAAGTGATGAGTGCTGCTATTTTCCTGACTGTTTAAATCCCTGGAAATGCCAACAATCATTCTCACCTGAGAATTCCTGTAGGCTAAAGCTGCTCAGGGCCTGATAAATGTTCTTCCTGCCTTCACACCTGAATGATGACCAACGGCCAGGTGAGCACCAGGGTGGGCGGAGGGGACCCTGAGTTAGGTGGGAGTTGCTGGAGTGTGTAACTGCTCCAGCAAGCAAGGCTTTTCATTGTATTCAACACTATAGAACTGCTATCACTCCTAATGTTTTTCCCTGTAAGAAAAATGTAAAAGTGTTAAGCCCTGGGCTGATGTCACACAAATTCAATTATTCTTCTCTTTTGATCACATAATCCATCCCGAGAACAAAGTTTCAAGACAAAGTCTGCATGTTCCTTCTGGTCCCCACATTAAAAAAATAATAATAAAATAAACAAAAAACCTGTTTGATCTTCTCTTCCAAAAGGCTACTTGTAATTAGAGGCTGAGGACTTGCAAGTTTGATTTGTATATTTCTTAAGCCAAGTTAATCATCACCTGCACTCTCACCCCCTCGACGGAACAGTTGAAGCCAGCATCTCAGCAGCACCCCCTTCCCATCACATGCGTCTAACACATCTGTGGCTGTCGCGTGCTGAGCTGAGGTCACGCAGAAGCTCAGATTGTGTCTGGGTGCAAACACACAAATGACCTAAACACACGGTCAGGATTTGGTCACTGGGTGAGTAAACAAAGTCTCTACACCAGCTACTTTCCTCACAGGAGGCATCAGGGGCAGAGTTGGGAGCCCAGGTTAATCCCACACAGTCTGCCACCTCCGTCTTCCACAAGGTCAGGAGATAACCGGGATCCTGGGAGGCATCCCACACACTGGGATTCTTTAATCCTGAAGGGTTTGCTACTTTAACAACCTGGCTGAGCCAGCTAGGCTGACGGTCATGCCACAGCTTCACGTGGGCAACGTTCAGAGGCAGCAACTTTTAACAGGACAGACTTAAATTTCTAATGTAAAAGAAATTTCACTTAGTGTAATAGAGGTAACACGAGTAAACAGATATCTTTCTCTAGCCTTTTTAGTTTGTCTTTAAGAAAATACAGCAACTATGAAAACTCTTGTGCGTTGTTTCCAGTAAATTTTACAAAATCATACAATAACATAATAAGCAGAGGGGTAATGACTGGAGTTTCTTTCATTGTGTGAAAGGAGGGGTTCAGAGCGCCCAGGTAGTGCTGAAGAGGGCCGGTGGCAAGGAACTCAAAGAGTCTTTCCTCTGGATCAGAGGACACGCCTCTTCTTACAGGTCAGGTCACATTTTAAAGTTGAAGAGGCCTTTGTCAGCGACATGCTTTCCCCCAATACTTTATTACAGCGACGCGACCTGTAAGAAACGTCAGCACATTCCTGAGGACAAGTCGGGGTGCGCTTTACCACGCGGACACTGTTGCCCCTAACCCAAGACA
Source organism: Theropithecus gelada (assembly GCF_003255815.1). Taxonomy (NCBI): domain Eukaryota; kingdom Metazoa; phylum Chordata; class Mammalia; order Primates; family Cercopithecidae; genus Theropithecus; species Theropithecus gelada. The sequence continues at coordinate 123,404,292 of NC_037671.1, read as the reverse complement.
GCAGGGGGGACCCGGTACCCCGGGAAGTGATGCCAGGATCCCGAGCCCACCTCCGCCCGGGGAAAGTCGGTCAGTACCCATAGGTCAGAACAATGCTGTAACTAACCAACAGGGTGTCTCCCCCAAATCTGCCAGTTTCGGGATCCTGGCGTGGGTGGGCGCACATCCACGCAGGGTGGAGCGCGGGCTGCAGCCCCGGGCAGTTTTCAGGGTCCTCATCTGTGCGCTTCACCTCTAGGCACCTGCGCGCGGGGCCTCCGCGTCCCCCTCCTTGGAGACCCAACTGCATTCCAATCAAATCCCAAAGGACGTCCCCTCCATCCATCAGACGCCCCCCTCCCGCTAACACACAGTCTCGGCCGGCACCGGGAGGGAGCAGCGCCTGTGGCCCGCAAACCCCGCAGCCCCGAGTCCCGGCGCCCGGTCCTTACCAGCTGTTCCTGCAGCGCGGCCAGCGCCGCCTCCAGCTGCTGCTCGGGGCCGTGGGGACCGTGGGGACCGCAGGGCGCGGCGGGCGCGGGCGGGGGCTGCAGGGCCAGGGCGCCCCGTACCCGCTCCTGCTGCGTGGCGCGCAGCCCCTGGAGCTCCTGCAGCCCCGCGAACGCCGCGCGCAACCTCGCGCCCAACCTACGGCGGTCCCAGCTCGCGGGCCCCGGGGGTCCGCCCGGCGTCCACATCTCCCGGGCAGTGTCCCGGCCTCCCGAACCCCACGAGCTGCGCCGGAGGCCCAGCGCGCGCGGATCCCGAGCTGTGTCGCGGGTCCTCCTGCGCCTCCTCTCTCCGCCCCTGGCTCCACAGGTCGCCAAGGTGGGCTGGAATCTGCGGCCGGTCGCTGAGGGCGGGGTCTGCACGCGCCCCGAGGTCACCGCGGCTGCCCCTGGGCCCGCCCCGCAGACCCCCCAGGGTCCCTCGCCGACTGCGGGCAGGGCGGGCGCACCCACACCACGGGGCCAGCTGAGCGCGTCCGTGACTTCAGCGGGGAGGGCCAGCCGGGAGGAGGAGCCCGGGGGAGAGGGGCAAGGAGGCGCAAGTGGAACAAAGGCGGAGAAAGGACTTGTTAAGGTTTTAAAATGTTTATAAAGATAAATTATTGGGACATTATCACATTGCAAGGACCATGTTACCATTACAATCGCAGTAGAGATTTCAAAACCTTGCAGTTTGGAAACCGCACGTTGCTTGCTTTTTTTTTTTTTTTTTTTTTTTTTTTGAGACAGGGTCTTGCTCTGTCGCCCAGGCTGGAGTGCAGTGGCCGGATCTCATCTCACTGCAACCTCCACCTCCCGGGTTCAAGCGATTCTTCTGCTTCACCCTCCCAAGTAGATGGGACTACAGGCAGGCACGACTATACTCGGCTAATTTTTGTATTTTCAGCACAGACGGAGTTTCACCATGTTGGCCAGGCTGCTCAGCTTGCTTTTTAAATTTTTAAAATAATAGCTTAAGATGCAGTTCACATACCATAAAACTCACATTATTTAAGGTGTACAGTTCCACAGTTTTTTAGTATATTAACGAAGTTGTGTTCACTACCCTCAAAAGAAACCCTGTTCTCATCGGTAGCTACCCCCATTCCCTCTCCCGCACCCCCACACATAGAACCACCACCCTGCGGTTTCTGGCAGTTCATGGAAATGGAGTCACCCGCCAGGTGGTCTCTGTGGGGGCTCCTTTCGGTAGGTGTTTTCAAGGTGCGTCTGTGCTGCAGATTGCATCAGAACTTTATTCCTTTGTGTGTCTAAATAATATTCCACTGCATGGCAGTGCCAAATTTTGTTTATCCATTCATCTGTTGATGACATGTGAGTTGTTCCATTTTTTAGCGATCACGAATAATGCTGCAAGGACATTCCTGTATGAGTTCTTGTGTGGCAATATGTTTTCATTGTACCTAAGAGTGGAATGGCTGGATCGTAGGTGACTACTGTGCTTAACCTTGTGAGGAACTGCCAGACTGCTTCCCAAGTGGAATCCCACCAGCCAGTGGGGTATGAGGGTTCCATTTTCTCCGTGTGCACACCAACCTCTGTCTTTAGTCCAGCAGATGTGAAGTGGTATCTCCCTGTGGTTTTGATTTGTGTTTCCCTAATGGTTAAGGACGTTGAGCATCTTTTCATGTGCTTGTTGTATATTTCCTTTGGAGAACTGTCTATTCAGATCCTTGGCCCATTTTAAAATTTAGGTTGTGTTTTCGTTATTGAGATGTGAGTATTCAATATACAATTCCCTTATCAGACGTGATTTGCACTTCCCTTATGAAATACAAGATTGGCAAATAATTTTTCCATGTTGTGAGTTTTTTTCTTGTTCTTGATAGTGTCCCTTGCAACAAAAAATGTTTATAATTTTGATGAAGTCCGGTTTATCTACTTTGTTGTTGCTTATGCTTTGGATGTCCTAACAAACCATTGTCTAATCCAAAAACAAAGTTTACAGCTATGATTTCTAAGATTTTGCTGTAGTCTTAGCACTTACATTTAAGCCTTTGTTCTATTTTGCATTAATTTCTGTATATGGTGTGAGGTAGGGGCCCCTTCTTTTACATTTAGATACCCAGTTGTCCCAGTACCATTTGTTGAAACGACAATTCTTTCCCTATTGAATTGTCTTGGGACACTTGTTGAAAATCAGTTGATCCAGAAATCAGTTTCTGGTTTCTCAGTTCCATTGCATTGGAATATATGTGTATTCTTATGCCAGTACTACACTGTTTCAATCATTGTAGCTTTGTAATAAGTTTTGAGGTCAGGAAATGTGAGTCCTCCAATTTTTTCTTTTCCAAGATTGTTTTGGCTGATCTGCATCTTTTGATTTCTTTTTCTTCTTCTCCTTCTCCTTCTCCTTCTCCTTCTCCTTCTCCTTCTCCTTCTCCTCCTCCTTCTCCTCCTCCTTCTCCTCCTCCTTCTCCTCCTCCTTCTCCTCCTCCTTCTCCTCCTCGTTCTCCTCCTCCTCCTCCTCCTCCTTCTTCTTCTTCTTCTTCTTTCTTCTTCTTCGACAGGGCCTTGCTGTGTTACCCAGGCTGGAGTGCAGTGGCACGGTCTCAGCTCATCCTCCACCTCCCAGGTTCAAGCAATTCTCGTGCCTCAGCCTCCTGAGTAGCTGTGATTACAAGCACATGCCACCACAGCTGGCTACTTTTTGTATTTTTAGTAGAGACAGGGCTTTGCCATGATGTCCAGGCTGGTCTCTAACTGCCGACCTCAGGTGATCTGCCTGCCTAGCCTCCCAAAGTCCTGGGATTACAGGTGTGAGCCTCTATTCCTGGCCAGCGTCTTTCGATTTCTATATGAATTTTAGGATCAGATTGTCAATTTCAGCAAAGAAGCCATGTGGGATTTGGATGTGAATTGCAACTAAATCTGTTTACCTATTGCAGGTATTGCTACTTTAAGGTTAAATCTTCTGAACCATAAACATAGGATGTCTTTCCATTTATTTAGGTCTTCATTAATTTCTTTTGACAGTGCTTTGTAGTTTCCGCATAGAAGTCTTGTACTTTCTAAGTATTTTATTATTTTTGACACAATTGTACATGGAATTGTTTTCTAATTTTATTTTCAGAACATTCATTGTTAGTGTATAAAAATTAAATATTGATTGGAAGGCCAGGCATAGTAGCACACACCTGTAATCCCAGCACTTTGGGAGACTGAGGCACGTGTATCACTTGAGCTCAGGCGTTCCAGAGCAGCCTGGGCACCATGATAAAACCCTGTCTCTACCAAAAATATAAAAAATAGCAAGGGTATGGTGGCATGCGCCTATAGTTTCAGCTACTCAGGAGGGAGGCTGAGGTCAGAGGATCCATTGAACCCTGGAGGTCAAGGCTATAGTGAGCTGTGTTTGCACCACTGAACTCCAGCCAGACAACAGAGTGAGACCCTGTCTCAAGAAGAAAAGAGAAAAGATTCTTGTATATTGATTCCTGTAACTTTGCTGAACTTGTTTATTAGTTCCAATAGTTGGGGTTTTTTTTGTGTGTGTGTGAATTTCTTTGTACTTTCTACCTAGAAGCTCGTGTCATCTGCAAATAGAGATAGTTTTACTGCTTTCTTTCCAGGATGGGTACCTTTTACTTCTTTTACCTACCTAATTGTTCTGGCTACAACATCTAACGCCATGTTGAACAGAAAGGGCAAAAGAAAACATTCAGTCTTTCCTGTTAAGTATACGTAAGATGTGGGTTTGTCTTAGATGCCTTTTAAAGATAGAGATGAAGATAGCGAGAGAAAGAGAGAGAGACTGGAGGTACAGATGTTTGTAATTTTTACATAGTCTTATTTATTATTAATCCTTTTGTGCCCTTTTGAAGAAATGTTTACTCACCCAGGTTACTGAAGACATTACTTAATGGTATCTTCTAGAAACCTTATCATTTTGCCTTTCTTATCTAGATCTAGAATCCACCCAGAATGGCTTTTCATGTGCTGTATTTGGAGGGAGTGTCACAATTTACTTGTTTTTAAACACATATTCCAGTGCAATGTCTATTGAAAAGTCTTGTCCTTTTTGAACCCTTGCATGTTGCTGCCACCTTGGTCCTGAGTAAAATGTTTGTGTATATTCGGGAATGTTCTGGGTCTTCGTCTCTGAATGGCTAGTGCATCTGTCTATTCTTGCACTTGTCATAATTATTTTGTCTTTAAAAGAAGTGCTGATATTTTGTAGAGCAAGTTCTCCCACCATATTTTTCAAGGGTGTCTTGAATATCTTTGGTACTTTGCTATATTACATAAATTTTAGAATCAGCAAGGAAATAAATACCGGAAGTCTACTATATTTTGATAGGACTCCATTGCCTCTGTAGTCTATCCGGGCAGAAATTACATCTTTAGAATCTTGAACATTCTATTACTAATCCACAGACAAGGAATACCCCTTTATTTATAAAAGTTTTCTTCTTTCTCTTAATACTTTTAGGTTCGGGGTACATAGGCAGATTTGTTGTATAGGTGCATTGCATGCCACAGGGATTTGGCATACAGATTATTTTGTCACCCAGGTAATAAGCATAGCACTGGATATAAAGTTTTTCCTTCCTCACCCCTTCTCCCACCCTCTACTCTCAAATAGGCCTTGGGGACTGTTCTCTTCTTTATGTACATGTGAACCCAATGTTTAGCTCTCACTTATAAGTGAGAACATGTGGTATTTGGTTTTCTGTTCCTGTATTAATTCACTTAGGATAATGGCCTCCAGCTCTATCCATGTTGTTGCAAAGGACATGATCTAGTTCTTTTTTATGTCTGCGTAGTGTTTCATGGTATATATGTATACAGAGATTTCTTTTAATGTCTCTAATTATTATTTTACAACTTTCTATATAGAAAGATGTGGCAGTCTTGTAGAGCTCTCATTAGATTTGTCTCTACTTTCTCCTCCTCCTCCTTCTTCTTCTTTTCCTTCCTCCTCCTCCTCCTCCTCCTCCCCCTCCTCCTCTTCTTTTTTTCTGACACTATTGTTACCAGAAAGCGGTCTTGATTCAGACCCCAAGAGACACTTCTTGGATCCCATGTAGGAAGGAATTCAAGGTGACTGGTAGAGTGCAGTGAAAGCAGCAAGTTTCTTAGATACTACTCCATTGCGGAGTTTGAGTTTGATGTCCTCAGAAAGCAAGTGGAGGAATGCACCTCTTCATTTTAAGTTTTTTTTATATGGGGTCTTGCTATGTAAAGTCTATATTAAGCCGTGACTATATGTGGGTGGGCTGACAGCATGACAGAATTATTCTGTTGATTTAAAGAAAACTATTCTTGACATTTCAGTGTGTCAGTACATTGGAGCATTACTATAATTATCTTGAAGGCATATGTTGGTACAGGTATTGGGACACCTGGACTTTCTGTTGTGGTAGGAGTTTGTCTTGCAGGCATGACCGAGCTGTTTCCTTGGCTGTAAACATCTTAGGACTGTGAGGCAGGACAGGAGTTGGTTTTAAAATTGAGTTACACTGGCTCTCCTGGACTCCTGCTTCCCTAATGCTATTGCCAATTACCTTTTTAAAATTCATTTTATTTTGGTTGATGATAGATAAAAATACCAACAAAAAATCTAACAACTTTGCTAAACTCATTTATTCATTTGAATCATTTATCCAGCGATTCTTTGGGATTTTTTTCCATATACGTTCATATCATCTGAGATTAATGGCAGTTTTATGTCTTTATTTCTGACCCTTAAATCTTTTACTCATTTTCCTTGCCTTATTTTAGTGGCTAGTGCCTCAAGGAGAATGTTGTATGGTGATGCTGTCAAGCTTCCTTGTCCATGTGTCACTTGCAAGGACAGTGGGAAGGTTTTCAATATTTCATCACTAAGATGATGGAGTGTGTGCTTTGAAGATATCCTGTATGAGATTAATGAAATAATCATCTGTTCCTAGAATAATGTTGAATTTTTTCAAAGGTATTTTCTAAGATATTGAGGGAATTAAAATATTTTTCTCCTTTTTCCCTATTTATTTCATTAATTACGTTGATTGATTTGCAAATATAAAGCCAACCCTGCATTTCTGGAATCAATCAACCTGGTTATGACATATTGTCCCACTTATATATTGCTAGATTTAGTTGGATAGTATTTGGTTTTAAAGTTTTGCATCTATATTCCCAAGGAGATTAGCTCATAATTCTCCTTTCTTGTCTATTCTTTTTCAAGTTTTCAGAATCAATAGTATGCTGACCTTCTGGAGTGAAAGCATTCCCTCTGTTGATAGTCTATGCAAGAATGTGTGTAAGGCCCATGCCATTTTATTCTTAAGTATTTTGCAGAATTTGTTAATGAAGCCATTTCTACCTGGGATTTTTGTGTGTAAAAATTTTAATTTTGAATACAAGCTTTTAAATAGTCATTTAATTATTCAGACTTTCTATTTTTCTCATGTCAATTTGTTGCAGATGTATTATTCCATAGGTTTTTGTTCCTTTTGTCCACGTTTTCAAGTGTGCTGGCACCGCGACCTGAGCTAGTATCTTCAGGTGTCTTGTAATCTGCCATGATGCCTCCTCACATGTTTTCTGTCATTGGTTATTTGTGTTCTCGCTACATTTTGGCAATGGTTTCACAGTTTTATCAGTTTCGCAAAGAAACAACTATTGGCTTTGGTGGTCCTCTCTGTTGGTGTCTGCTTTCTAACTCATCCACACGAGTTGTTTTCCTTCTCAACTTCCTTCTGCCTATTTTCTGTGGGTGTGCTTCACTGGATTATTTCCTCTAATTTCTTACAATGAGTTTTTGGCTTGCTGGCTTCTCTCTCCCGTGTGGGCATAGCTCAGCCCTCACTGGTGGTAGTCAGGAGCTTGTTACTGGATAAATATGGGGTCCTCTGTATCTTGGATTGTGTCATAGCATTGATTTTGAGGAGAACCATGGGGTCACTGCCTGCATGAACTGTGTCTCATCCAGAGCTGTCTGGGGGGAAGGATGTAACCAGGTCTTCTAGCACAGCCTCCAGAGGAAAGGCACTGATGCAATCTCAGTTTGAGTCCTAGAATGTGAGCTCTGTTAGGAATTCCAGTGATTACATAGTCCTTTGTTCTGCCGTTGTCCCCTGTTCAGAAGGTCACAGGCAAAAAAAAAAACAAAAAAAAAAAAACCAGGTCTGGAAAAGTTAGACTTGGTTTATTTGTCTCAATCATACTCTCCCCTTCTGTCATAGAAATTTATGTTGATTGTAGGATATGCTGGGGTTTTTGCACTCTCTCTCTCTTTCCTTTTCTCTCTCTCACACACACACACAAGATGACATTCACTATCACAGGTGCTTCTGAGAAAGAGTTTGGGCTCAGGGAACATTTTTGAGGCCTCCACAAGGAGGACCAAGGGTCTTCACAGTGATTTGTATGAAGGCCCCACCTCACTTCCAGATTGTTGGCAATTTTACAATTTTACCAGCTTTCCGACTCCTTCACCCCACCTCCTGTTTCACTGGTCCTACCATTTACTTACCATAAACTTGGAATCCTTACCTGTTTTATCAGAGCTTTGCTTTATTTTTCTCTCTCTACATTGATAAAGAATCCCTCTTGCTGAAAGGTGGTTGGATTTTTTCTCTTCATGACTTCAGCTGATTGGACGAGGGCCTCCCACATCAGGGAGAACAATTTGCTTTACTCAGGGTCCACCGATGTAAATGTTAATCTTATCTGAAAACACCCCCACGGAAACATCCGGAATAACATTTGACCAAAGGCCTGTGGCTCAGCAGGCATTAGGTTGACACATAAAGTTAATCATCACATTCAGCATTTGGTAAACTTCAACATGAAGGGAGCTTTGTTCTTTGACTCTAGAAAAATTTTTCTCTATCTCTTTGACAATTTCTCCTTTTTATTTATCTCTTCTGTCTCCTTATAGCAATATTTTAATTCTCATTTGGACTTCCATGATTAAGTCTTTCTGAGTTTATTTTTTTGGTCATATTTCCTATCTTACTATCTTTTTGTTTTTGAATGTTTTGTTCAGTTTTGGCTTCCAGCACTTCTATTATTTTATTGATCATACTTTTAATTTCTAATAGGTCTTTGTTAGCCTCTGGGTCATGTTCATATTTTATAATTTTTATTTTGTGGATGCATTCACTTCTTGAATACTAATTTTTCGTTTGTATTTTCTAAATTACCCATGTTGTGTGCTGTCTGCTTTTCTGTTTCTCTACCTTTGACTTTCTCTTCGGGGCTCACATAGTCAGGCGTGCGTCTCCTCCTCATGCCTCCCTTAAACTCCACATTGGAGACAGCAAGTCCAGCTCTGAGGGACAGGCCTTCTCCCCGCCCTTTTCTTTTATGATCATTAGAGTTTCTTTCCTAAAGTACACAATTTAGTCAATTTTTATGTATCACATAACTGTTACAGTTATAATTTGGAATACTAAATAGCAATGAAGAAAAGGTTTATAAGATGCCAAGTGCCAGGAAGAAAAAACTGCATGTAAAATTGTAACTACATTATGACTATAAGAACATGTAAAGCATGCATGCCTGTCAGCAGGGTCCATTTAGAGACATAACATAATAAAAACATGTTGTTGTAAGTTTGCTGTGGCTGTGGGTCGCCTTCTCTATTGGATTAATTTACTTTCTTATTGATTAATTTACTTGTGTAGTAAGCCAACATTAATGCACACACCATTTATTAAATTAGAAAACTTCCTTTTCCCCAATCAGATTGGCAGAGATCAAAAAGAATAACCATAATAATGACACCCATTGCTGGGGAGGAAACGCACCCTCTTGCCACAGACTGCTGGTGGGCCTGCAAATCAGGAGAAAATTCCTGAAGGGCAATTCGGCAGAACAGTCAAAAGTCTTAAAATGAACATGCTCCTTGATTCACTTCTAGCAATGTATTCTTAAGAACTGATCAGCAGAACATTCTAAGATGACTCAATAAGGCTGCTTATTTCAACACTCTTTGTAATTGCACACTGTGGAAGCAATCTATGTAAGCACTTGGTTGAATAAATCATGATATATATGGAGAATAAATGAGGTTATTAAAACTGATGCTCCAGAAAGTGATATTTGGTCTTTAACCACTGTTTATAAGGATGCAACCTCATTAAATAAATAAATAAACATTACCTTTGTTTAAATATTAGCCATTAAACACCTGATGCATTTTAGGCTTTGTGTCCCCACCCAAACCTCATCTTGAATTGTAATCCCCAGGCATTGGTGGGAGGTGATTGGATCATGGGGGCAGTTTCCCCCATGCTGTTCTCGTGATAATGAGTGGGTTCTCACAAGAGCTGATGGTTTTTTAAGTGGCTGGAAGCTCCTTCTTCATTCACTCTTCTCTCCCCTGCCACCTTGTGAAGAAGATACTGCTTCCCCTTCCACCATGATGGTAAGTTTCCTGAGGCTTCCCCAGCCATGCGGAACTGTGAGTCAATTACACCTCCTGAGGCCTCCCCAGCCATAGGAAACTGTGAGTCAATTACACCTCTTTTGTTTATAGATTACCGTCTTGGGTAGTATCTTCATAGCAGTGTAAAAACAGACTAATACAACACCAATAGCAAACTTCTTGAAAATACCGAGCTCCAACTAAGCAGTGTGCTATGTACTGGAATTATCCCATGACCTCTCAGCCCTCGGTCACCAGGAACCCTTGTTCTGCCTGCTCCACTGCAGGGATCCCCAATGGGCCCTCCTGCTCCTGCACTTTCCCCCACATGGCCTGTTTTGAACACAACAGTGGGTGTCAGACCTTGTCACTGCTCTGCTCAAAACCCTGGCATGGCCCCCAGCTTCACACAGAGGAAAGCTGTAGGTTATGATGGCCCTTGAGACCCTCTTCCTTTGGACCCCTTCCCCTCCCCTTCTCTCATCTCACTCCCTGCATCTGCTGTTTCTCAGATGCCCAAGACCTTTGCACATGCTGTGCCCTCTTCCGGGAGGGCTCCCATCCACCCTGCAGCCTCCTGAGCCCTCCCTACATGCTGTGCCCTCTCACCTCCATGCTGTGCCCTCTTCTGGGAGGGCTCCCATCCACCTTGCAGCCTCCTGAGCCCTCACCTACAGTGTTGTTTTCATAGCACATTATCTCCTCTCATACTTCATAGTTTGCCTTCTTAAAATGATGATTACTCCTTGTTTGTCCTTCCCCACTAGACTGTAAGAGTGGTGAGATTAGAGACCTTTGGTTTTTTACTGGTGTATTTTAGACACTTAGAACAATATACCTGGTCTGTGGTAGCTGTCTAGTAATATTTGCTGCGTAAAGTCATTGTAATTGGTTCATCATTGAGCTCAAAGAACATTTTAAAAACTGCACCATGGTCTTTTAAATAGTCTGCTGTATTGTATAATTTTTTAAATATTATGAATTGTTTTTATTACAAAAATAATGTACAATATGCAATAGATATTAAGGAAAATTTAATATCTTCTCTCCATCCTCCTCGAGTCAAGCCTTCCTTACATATTTTATTGTGTAGTCTTTCACAAATCTACCTATCTATCATCTCACTTCCGTACTCATACTATACACTCATACTGCACATATAACTCTGTAGTTTCATCATCTTTTAATAAAAAATAAGCATTTTAATAGAAAATCATAAACATTTAATAAAAAGTGTTTCCTTACGTGGATATACTTCAATCATTTTTCTACTGATGAACGTTCAGTTGTTGGTTTCTTCCCACTGTGTATAGCAATACTACCAACCTCATAGGTATCACCTTATTGCCGTTGGTTTTATTGCCATAGGCTGTATTCTCTAAGATGGGATTCTTGATGTCAGTGGGCATGTGTAGTTTTGTTTTATTATTGTACAATTATTTCTCATTGTTGCCATAACAAGCAATGTGTTACAGGGTTAACTCCAAACCCAATATATTGCTGACACCAATGTCATCAGTTTACAACTTTTTTCCCCTGCATTTGAGTCATAAATAAATGGCATCTCAGTATTTATTCAGCATGCAGTGCCGTGACTTACAGTGAGTTTGAGCACCTTTCTGTGTGTACATCAGTAAGTTCTGTGTCTTTCACTGGGGATCACGTACATACATTGTTTTTTTCATTGTTTAAATCTTATTAATTTGTGTGATCTCGTTATATATTCAGGTTACTACCAGTTGTCTGCCATGTGTGCTACACATATTTCCCCCAATCTCTTTTTTTCACAGCTTTGTGGTAACTTTGACGTATCAGCACGTAATTCTTTTCCTTTTTTAAATGTGTTTCATGACTCCTGTCCCATCGTAATGTTTTCTCCCATTTCAACATGAAGGCAATACTTTGAACCATTTTATTCTGATATTACACACGTTCTAATATTCAATGTGTATCTCTCATTCACCCAGAATTTCTTTTTGCATGTGGTGTGATGTAGGAGTCTAGCATCTTTCCCATGTGGTTGATTATTCTGGCACCATGGCCACTGGCTAAATGGACTCCCTGTCCCTGCTGCTTTGACCTGCTCTCAATATTGGACGACGCTTGCACGCCTGGCACTGTCCTTGGATTCTGCAGCCTCTGCTGCTGACCTGTTTCATCTCTCCTCACACTGATCACTCACTCTGGCATCTCAGGATGGCATTCACTAGAGTACACGGATATTGTTGACATGGAAAAATTGTTCATAATATTATTTAGGACAAAAATCCAGATTAGAAAACATTGGCTTAATTGAAAATTGTGCTTGTGTGCGTGTGTGTGTGCTTGTGGTGTACATGGGTGTTTTGTGCATAGAAAGGTGTGAAATATTACACATTTACAATGTTAATACTAGTTACATATGGGTAAAGGAATTAGAGGTAAACTGCTTTCTTATTTATTGTATTTTTATTTTTCTATAAGAATTACCTGTGTCATTAAATCAAAAGTTTAAAAATTAGTGACTCTCCTTGAAGTATAAAATAAAACTACCAACTTCATCTAGTCTTCAGGCCTCACTTCTATGAGTAGTCAAGAGAAATTTTAAAGTGGGAGAAGTTACAGGTGTTCCTCATCTAAAACTTGATAAAGGCTATAGCGGCTTATTTAGTTTTATTAAAGGGAATGGCTGTTAATAAAGTTACAGCAAATACATCTGACTTCTCTGCATGACGAAGCAACCATATGAAGTTCATAATTACATTACTGCTAAAGGCAAATTGGGATTATGCTGGTAGGTGCTGCCCAAGTTCATCAGTCAGCAGATGACTTTCCTTTATCTATAAAAGAATCTCATAAAATGTTATCAGAAGCTCATAATTCCCTTCCCTCCCCGCCCAGACTTCTTAGGACTTCTGCGTGTCTGTGGCTCAGGTGACTGCGGCTCAGGTGGTGGCAGTTACTTTCATTTGGCTCCATCTTCATTTGGTTCCTGGGCATGGAGTTCTGTTGCATGCAGCTGTTCCTTGAGAACAATGGGAGTCGCCTCCCTGTAGGGCGAGGAGAAGCTGCTAATGGATTGTGTAATTCACAGCTCCATGTGATTCCAACTACCTTCTTAAGAAGGGGAATGAGAGCTCTGCCTTAAGGCGGTGACATGTAAATGGTACAAGCTGTGAAACGTACTCAGAGAAGGAGCCGCCATGCACCTCTGCCAGCAGGATGCCCAGCAAGCATGCTTCTTCACGGGCTGCTTGTGGCTGGTGACATTTCAGTTGTCTGTTGTGCCCCACATTTGATATAATAGAGATTTTAAACATAATGATGTTTTCCTTTGTTTTGCAAAACTGAAAGGATGGTTTACTAAGTCTGAAGTCATATTTAAACCATTACTTTTGAATGAGCTTCCTAATGTATCTTAATGTTTATGAGGTGACTGATGAATTTTACATAGTTTGGTTTTTCAGCATAAACTGTAGATTTAAAGATTTGGGAGTAAAACTTGCCATTGTCCTGTCTCTAGAGAGCAGCAAAAAGATGGGACATTTGCACAGGAAGTTCCACTGAACTTCAAAGAAACTTCCCCCAAGAAAGGAGGGGTCAGTCTCATGGATTAATATTAAGATTGAATTTTTTTGACGCATGTTATATATTTGTACACCTTCTCTGGTATTATCTGTTTAAATATTTATGAAATATTTACTGGAGATATTAAATATTATCTGTTTAAATATTTGTCAAAAATTTACCGGAGATGTTTATTATTGGTATGTAACAGCTCCGTATTACAGTTACAGGAGAGGATGTCAAAAATAACACAAAACAGAAGAAATCTGTGGTCACTCAATGCAAGGGATAGAGTTCAGTAATGTGTGAGGTCACTAGCAATAAAAAATTAGCACGAAAATCTTGTTCATCGTGAGGACCCTAAGTAATTGAGAGGAAATTAAATTACAGAAGGAATAATTTCTTTACATGTGAATTATGTATTTTAGAAAGAAGCTTATTGAAGTTCATGGAAATAAAAACGAGTGTTGATGCTTAGACCAGGGAGGGCAGTGCACAGGTTCACTTGCAGATGCACACACACCCTGCAGGGGGCAGCAAGTCCCAGAAAGTAGCACACGGTGTTTCCACCATTTTTATTTTATATAAACTGCAATACCATTAACCAGCAGACACTCAGTTATGACTACAAAGGAAGGATACACCTTAATCTTTGAGAAATAAACTTTTGGGGGAAATATATATAATTGTATAAGTGTAATTGTTAAATAATTTTGTGTTGAATTAAATTAAATGAATATTTATTCAACTGTTGGCATATACCTGGTGTATTAGTCCATTTTCGCCTTGCTATGAAGAAATACGTGAGGCTGGGTAATTACAAAGAAAAGAGGTTTAGTCTATAAGGAGAAGAAGAGGTTTCCTCCACAGGCTAAGCAGGAGGCATGGTGGCATCTGCTTCTGGGGAGGCTTTAGGGAGCTTTCACTCTTGGCAGAAGGCAAAGCTGGATCAGGACCTAGAAGAGAGGCAGGAGGTGCCACACCCTTTAAACAGCCGGATCTCCTGAGAACTCCCTCAAGAGAACAGCATGGAGGGGAGGGTGCTAAGGACTTCATGGAGGACCCACCCCCATGATCCGGCTCCTCCCACCAGCCCCACCTCCAACACTGGGGGTTACACTTGAATGTGAGATTTGGGCGGGGACAGAGACCCACACCATATCGCCTAGTATGGGAGTTTGGCGATTATTCTCATGTATGCTTTAGATCATATAATTAAAAGAAGCAGTTATGTTATCCCTACCTCTGAACTAAGTAATTCAGGAATATTTATGGTGTATAGTCCCCATACCTTAGCTCTAACCGCCACCGTTCTTAGGCGCGCATCCTTGCTGTGGTCTGTGGCGTGGGCTGGTGCAGGTGGCTCCCATTGAGTGGGAGGGGGACGCTTGCTGTTCCTCATCGTCTGTAACTGTTCTGTGGCCCTACATGGCTTCTGCATTCCGCTTGCAATAAACCCTGCTGATTGACTGAAGAAACAAGATGATTTAGAGGTTAGGAGACCTGTCTATGATTACACAACAAGATTAATGATAATTGCTATGGAACGGCTCCAAGCAATGCTTATCTCTTAGGGCAAAGGTAAAGAATAAAGCAAAGGACCGTACCTTTAGACATAAACCCAGAGTGCATTGCAGACGTGCACACAGGTTCCCTGCCCAGAGTGCATTGCAGACAAGTGCACAGGTTCCCTGCCCAGAGGGCACTGCAGACGTGCACACAGGTTCCCTGCCCAGAGTGCATTGCAGACATGCACACAGGTTCCCTGTCCAGAGTGCACTGCAGACGTGCACACAGGTTCCCTGTCCAGAGTGCACTGCAGACGTGCACACAGGTTCCCTGCCCAGAGTGCATTGCAGACATGCACACAGGTTCCCTGTCCAGAGTGCACTGCAGACGTGCACACAGGTTCCCTGTCCAGAGTGCACTGCAGACGTGCACACAGGTTCCCTGCCCAGAGTGCATTGCAGACATGCACACAGGTTCCCTGTCCAGAGTGCACTGCAGACGTGCACACAGGTTCCCTGTCCAGAGTGCACTGCAGACGTGCACACAGGTTCCCTGCCCAGAGTGCATTGCAGACATGCACACAGGTTCCCTGTCCAGAGTGCACTGCAGACGTGCACACAGGTTCCCTGTCCAGAGTGCACTGCAGACGTGCACACAGGTTCCCTGCCCAGAGTGCATTGCAGATATGCACACAGGTTCCCTGTCCAGAGTGCACTGCAGATGTGCACACAGGTTCCCTGCCCAGAGTGCATTGCAGACGTGCACACAGGTTCCCTGCCCAGAGGGCACTGCAGACGTGCACGCAGCTTCCCTGCCTAGAGTGCAGTGCAGATGTGCACACAGGTTCCCTGCCCAGAGTGCATTGCAGACATGCACACAGGTTCCCTGCCCAGAGGGCACTGCAGACGTGCACGCAGCTTCCCTGCCCAGAGTGCAGTGCAGATGTGCACACAGGTTCCCTGCCCAGAGTGCATTGCAGATGTGGACACGGGTTCCCTTGAGTGAAATTTGGTATGAAGACGCGTGTCCCATTGCTTTGAAAAGGTGAGATTGCAATCTGCAAATTACCTGGAAAAAAATAATATAAAATGAAAAGAAAGACTTCAAAAGAGGACTTGTGGGTCTTTTTATGTTTGTTTTTTACTTATCCTCTGTGGCAAACTATTCAAATGAGCCTGGATGACATTGATTTTCTTAGGATCTTTCTGTAATTTAGTTCTTGACCTGATAGCAAAGGAGGACTCAGAGCGGTTTCACCTCTTCATTTCCCCCAGCAGTGAATCCCCAAGTGTCCAAGGTACAGCCTAGACAGAACTCACAAGCATAAACAAAATAGGCAAACAAACAGCAGGTTGATGTTGTACACGGACCCGACCCATCTGATTATTACCATTTGCTAGGCTCTGTCCAGGAGACGTCAGTTCCAAGAACGAGAGGGAGGGGACAGGTATCGCATCTTTCCACAACTTACTTTTACCAGGCTGCAGACAGAATTCTGACACGTGGAGACACCCGCTAGGAAGTAGGCACAGACCTGTCACCCACATGTTTCTGGTGCATTCCTTCCTGTCACCACCCCCACCACCTCCTAACATGTCCTGCCGTGCAATGTCCTAGGTTATTTGGTCTCTTGGTGAGTTTTCTATAAATGGCACTATGCTGTCTTTTGTGTCTAGCCTCTTTTGTTCAATATTATGTTTGAACCACACCCATGGTATGCCACATAGCAACAGTTCATTCATTTTTTGTGTGTGTGTGACGGAG